>NW_021320010.1:750633-769583 GCF_001605985.2 Dendrobium catenatum | reverse complement strand
TTTTTTTTTTTTTTTAAATTAGGTGCAATCATGTCGAATATTCATTGAGATAATAGAATTTACAAAATACAAAAATTATATAAAACACATTCAAAAAACATGTGAGAATGAGACTCTAAATCAGAATTAAATAAAACACAACCTAAATATTCCTTTTTAAAAGGATAGTCTTAAGATGGTTTAAAATGGTCATCCAATCATAACAAGAGTATCGCAAGGCATAATGCATATGCCAAATAAAATGAAACCAATCAACTTTATTATACCCAAAATAATATTCTAAATGAAAAAACTTAAACTGAGGATTAATCATCTCTTAGCATTAAATACAAGAAATATAAGAACTAAGAGTAGGAATAGTCATAACATTAAACGAAGGATAATTTTGAAATGAATTATATAAAAACCAAAAGTTATAAGAAATGACATCTTTAATCAAGACATTATGCCAGTAAGAGTTAATATTAGGAATAATCTCATAAAGAGATATGTCATTAATTCAGGGATCCCAATAAAAAAGAAAGCCAACTATCAGCAAAAATAATAAACTTAATTTTATCCTTTAAATTCACTGCTAATTTACAAAGATTCTTCCAATATAAAAAAGCTTAAGTAGAAAAAGGCTTCCATAAAGAGCAATTCCTAAAATAGAAAATAAAAATATATAAGTAATATATTTAGAATATTTAAAATTATTTTCATAAGTATAAAATAAATGAAAGTAGTTTTTTATGTTGGTTTGAAGTGAAATGGCTTTAATAAAGGCTAAAGGTGGTGGTGGTGAGCAGGCGGTGACTAGTAAGAGCTATCAATAGCTAGTGTGCATTTGGGGGCAGTGATGGCTAGCTACACTAGCAGATGACAGTGAATAGTGGAGGTTGTCGGCAATTATAATAGACTCAGCTTATGATGTATTTGAAATTCGATCAAAAATGAGCAAGTACATAAAAATGAACTACATATTAAATTTGAAATTCATCAAAAGCTAACTTTGCCTTCACCTTTTATCAAACCAAATACCAAAATTTCTAAAACCCCTACATTTAAAAAAAGTTTATACTCATTTTTCATCAAACATTCAAACCAAATAGTCCCTAAATAGATGGCAAGGATGACCCATCTTTTTCTTTCTTTTTAAGAAAAAAAAATTAACATAAAAGAAAACATAGGTCAAATATTCTAATTAACATTTTTAAATATATTTTAATTTTCTTAAATTTCATTTTAGATCATTATAATGCATGAATAATAAATTAATTACTTATAACTCATATCAAAGTAATTTCAAGGATTTCAAATTACATTTTAACTAATGTTTGATAGGAAACTTCTCACTCAGTTATTTTTTTCCTTACTAATTTTTTTTTCAAATTAATAAAATTTTATTAAGGTGATTCCATAAAGAATGTATTTATTGCAAGTGATTACCAGAGTAAAGAAATAGATTCTTGAAACATCAACAAACATTGTATTGATCGAACACGAATCTCAAGGCATTATCAAAATTGAAACTTTCAAAATTAAATTTGTGGCCATTCAAATTTTTAGTTTAACAAACTTCTAGTCAAATTGAATGCCAATGAGATGAAACCAACGACACCAGCATCGGTCCAATTCGAGCCAAAATGGGCCCAAATCAAAGGTCTGGAGCATATTTGAAAGCTTCAAAGCATTAATTGGATGATTGAATGATCTTTAAATATTGCATGTTTATAGTTGAAAGAAGCAGCTGGATCAGGAAATCAAATGAGCCCAAGATAACTATATTATGACATCATTTAGGTAGATAAAAGTTGAACAAATGTTTAATGATCGAGGACTAATATTGGTCATTTGATGGAGCACTTCAAATTTGCTTCAGATCATCTCCATATATTTCTTCGCATGTCACTCTCAAAATCTATAAATAGACCCTCACTTTTGCAGGGGGTACTTTTGAAAGGACTATGACGGCTTGAACCTTGGGCTAGAGATTCAAGAGAGCTCTAAGGCATGAATCTTGGAGCACCACCACCAGCAAACCCTTGCCACCTGGATGCCGCCATCAGACTTTCACCAACTGAACGTCGCTAGACATCCACCCAGTCGCCATCGTTAGATCTCAGCCAAGGTGTTTTCGTCGGACCTCCACCCGATCATCATCATAGAACCTATGTTTAGCCGCCATCATCCCTTCTCCGCCATGACTATAGTTCCTCTAACCCTTATCGCTCAAATGTGGTCCTTCCAATCTCTATTACCTTTTTATAGTTTTTTCAACCTTAGTCATCCAACTATGATCCCTCAAACCACTATTGCTCAATAACAACCCTTTTGGCCTTGATCACTAAACAATAGTCCCTCTAACTAATGTCACTTGATTATAATCCCTCCAACCTTCGTTTCCCGCTTATGATTCATCTAACCTCAGTCACTCGACTATAGTCCCTCCATCCTTGCTCACTCGGCTATGATTCCTCTAACCTCTAGTGCCCACGGATTACAGTCCTTTAGACCTCCTCAGTCACCCAGCTGCTATCCCTCCACCCTTGTCACCAAACTATAATCATTTCAGCCCTTACCTCCTGACTACGGTCCTTCCAACCACCATTGCCCAACTATGATCTTTCCAACCACCATCACCCAGCTATTGTCATCATAGTACCATCTCCCAAATATGGTCCCTACATCCTGGCTTACTTAGATATGATCCCTCTAACCTCCATCACCTGTTGACTATGGTCCTTCCAACATCAGTCAGCTAATGGACCCTTCAACCTTGGTCGCCTAACTATGGTCCCTCTAACAGCATCGCTCAACTACGGTCCCTCTAACCTTCATTGCCTGACTATAGTCCCTCTAACCTCAGTCACTCAATTATGGTCCCTCCGACCTTACTTACCTAGCTACAATTCCTTCGACCTTAGTTACTCAACTACGATCCCTTCAACCACCATTTCCAGACTACAATCCTTCCGACCAAGGTCACTAACTGACTACGGCCCTTAGACCACTATCACCCAACTACAGTCTTGGGACAACTATCACCTAACTACGATCACTCTAACTACAGCAGCCCGACTACTCTCCCTTTAGCCTTCATTGCCAAAGTACTTTCCCTCAAACCTCAGTCACTCGACTATGATCCTTCAACCACCATCGAATAACTACAGTCCTTCTAACCTCAGTCACCTAACTTTGTCCCTCTGACCTCAGTCGACCAACTACGATCCCTTCGAACTCAATTACCCAACCACGATCCCTCTATCCTCTAACGCCCGACTATAGTCCCTCTAGCCTAAATAGCCCGACCATAGTCCCTCTAACCTCTAACGCTTGAATATAGTCCCTCCAACCTCAATTACCTGACTACCCCCTTCGATAATCGTCAACTAATTGTGGTCTCTCCAGTCTTGCTGTCCTAGATATGATTCATATGACCTCCATCGCTTGTCCGACTATGGTTCCTTTGACCTCAATCACCTACTATATTATCTCTCCAACCTTTATTGCCTAATTTGTCAATGATGTTATTATCTGCTTCTATCAATCATTATATTACGTATCAGTGTGTCCTATTAGTATGTTATGAATATGTTGTTTTGATATATCTATCAATGTCTATCAATGTCCCTATCACATGTTATGCCATGTCAAATCAATCTAAATATTGGTTCTATCAATTCTAGACTTATTATGTATATCAATTAATTAATATGATCTTTTATAAATGAATGCAAATATGGATATAATTATAAAAAGTAATGTAGGACATTTATCTAGTTATATGGTATTTCTCCTTATCTTATATTAGTATTAAGCATCAGGTGTTAGGTGGCAATCTTGTAAGAGACATCACTCATATCCATCAACGTAGCTTACCCCCTTTGACTCCCTATCTTGTATTTCGATTACATTGCAACCCATAATTTAGAGTAAAGCTAATCAAGCCACCCTCCTATATAAGGTATCTTGCTCCAACCAACCTGAATTATTTTATAACTAGTCAGCCTTTCTTACTTACAAGCAAATGCCACATTTATCTTTTATTGGTCATATTATTTTCTATGAAAATTCTTACAACTAGCCAGCCTTTCTTACTTACAAGTAAATGTAACATTTATCTTATATTAATTATATCATTTTTTATGCAAATTCAATATCATATATGAAACACAATTAATATAAAAAAAATATTAAAAAAAATCTATAAATTATTCATTTACTTAAAAAAATAATAGTTATCAACTTACTTCTTCAAATTCAATAATATTACAAACAAAATGCTTGTAAGAATCATATATATCATTAAAAAAAATTACAAAGTTAAAGTTCAGTAAATAAGAAGAAAATATATTTTTATTAATTTGGGATATATTAAATTCATCAAACACAAAACCATTAAAAATAAAGGTAGGATTTAGGCTACCTAAAATGATTAGAAGAAATCTCAAAATAAAATTGATGAATAAAAATGACCTAAACATCCATCTCTCTCTTCTCTCTCTCCTCCTTTTCCCCACTTCCTCTGCTCCTATCCTCCTTGACTTACCCGTCAAGCCAAGCAATAAGGAAGGTGAGGAATGGATGAGTGGAGAAATTTATATCAAAAAAAATGTTTTCAATTCCTACCAGCGTCGTAGCACTACATGTCGCTCATATAGTTACTATAGAATTTAAAGCTTAGCACCGCAGCATTGCTTTCCTGCTCTTCATAGCATTAATGTGCTTGCAAGCACAGCATCGCAGTGCTTCAGCCTTTTTTATAATTTAATTTTAAAATTATTTTTATAATTTTAGGTTATTACAATCAACCTACTTTAGAACAGTGTCTCCCTTGACATTTCTACTATCAATACAGAAGTAAATCAATACAAAAATAAAGTCAATATAAAACCCAACCAAACCAATTCAAAAATCAAATCAGTTTATTAAATAAACCAATTTAATTAAAAAATAAATTGGTTTGATATTAATTTTATAATTCATAAAATGCAAACAACTATGACTTTATCACTCAATATTTCATCCAAATAATTAGGAGTTCAATATATCAATCACACATTTATGCATGTCATTCAATCATATATCATTCAACATGTTATCAATACTAATCACTCAAAGTTAGATGCACGAGATTGAGAATTCTACCAGTGGATCATCTAGGTGCATTCCTATTATCTTGTTAAATTAGACTATACGCTCTAAGCATACTAGTGCTAGTGCTAGCATAACATAATGCATGGATTTTCTCTAACTTTCACTAGCTTGGCTTTCATTTGCTATGCGTGGATCCTTCATTTTCTCCTCTATGCCCAATGATCCTCTATCTATAGCCCTACTTGGACTAGATCACTCTAGACATTGGTCTCTATTCTTCAAATCCTTAAGGGCAATCTACAATCCTGTATATGCCCATATTATCCACACGTGAAGCATTATCTTGGTAACAGGAAACACTAGCTTGGAATTTATCTTCCACAATTAACACACTCTGGATTACTAGCAATTGATACCATGGACCATACTTAATATTCGCTAGATCTAAAACTCTTATTTTCACAAACACTTCCCCTACTCATCTTTTCACTAGCTCTCTTCCTAATCATGCCTTGCTTAAACCAAGGAATTATCAAATCATTCTTCACCTGCCTTTCTCTCTCCACTGACTCTAAAAACTCTCTAATCCTCAAAGTTGCTAATGGATATATTAACGCATATTAAAGTCCATACAAAAATTAATAATATGTTTTCTTCAGTAGTACTGATTAATAGAGGGGCATATCTAGTCAATGCCATAAATTCAGCTCCTTACTACCTAACTATTCTATTCCCTTGTTTCAATCTCATAAAAATCTCCTATATTTACTATCTTGTTGATGGAGGCATGAACTAATCCCTAAATGTACTGACAAGCTCCTATCACTTGTTCTAGGAGTTCATTTTTCTTAAAATTTCTCTCTCTATTATCCAACCACCATCTTTCTACTTCGCCTTTAGATAGAAATACTATTAGTGATGCTTTTTTATTCTTCATGTACTACATGCTATTAAATATTTTTTTGATTCTCAATAACTAATCTTTTATTGCTAGTCGCTATACAGCTCCTTTGAATATTGGAAGCCTCAACTTCTGAAATATTTGAAGGTGTTTATCCTTATCATTATCTATGATCCCTAAGTGTCTACTCTGAGTGTCACTTACAATCTGGGTAATCAAACTAGGATTTTATAACTTATTATCATAAGATATTAAACTCCTGATGTACTTTCTTCATTATGCACATTCTAATGTCCTGATAGAGTTCTCTATCCTAATCCATCAAATATTAAACTTAACTCACATTCACACATATATAATTAAATCAATCAAATGTTAAGAATGAAATCTATATTACCCACGTTTTTCCCACTCATAATCTATCATATAACTTTGGTTATAATTCAATTCTTTCAATAACAACTGCTTTGATACTGAATTTGTGATGCCCTACAATCTAAATAGGAAGAATTATAACTTTTTTTAACTTCTTAATTATGACCAGAGCTACTAATTATCCAATCATTTGATAATTTTAGTGAAAGCCACTATAAATCAGCATCAAAATCTAATTTTATAAATTTTTTTTTTCAAAATGTAATTTATAGTAGTCAGGTTATCATACAATACATTGATCTATCTTTCAACTCCTAACTATAAAGAATAAAATAAAATATATAACAAAATAAAACTTGGAACCACTGATCATTCTCACTTTGTATTATCCTAACCCTTTCCTAAGCCTGAAATCAAAATAATATAATTAGTTTACAAAGCCTAGCAAAGAAACCTAAACTACCAATACTTTTAATAGAAGATCTCTAGAATCAATATGTATGCTCATCTCAATATTTAAAAAATTAGTAATCATCAATATATACAATAAAAAATTTATGAAATCACTATATAAATAAAAACGATCAGTAGGCTAAAAGCATCTAATTAAGCATGGGAACATGTCAATTTATAATAAAAAAGTAAAATATTTATAAAAAAATTTCAGGTGTTGTATAGTAAAATAAGTCAATTATTTATCAATTGTATTCATGCCAATGATTTAATTATATGCTTTATACAATCATTATGCCATATATTAGTGTGTCATATCTGTATATCATGTGAGTATGTTATATCGATATGTATATTAATGTCTATTAGTGCCCCTATCACATATTATGACATGTTATATATGTATAAATATTGGTTATATCAATGTTGATTATCAATCAATTCATGTCCTCTTTTTTAAATGCATGTAAACATGAATATAATTATATAGCAAGGCAGGAGATCAAGCTGGTTACATTTTGTTCTCATGTATCGTGTATTAGTATCAAGCATCAAGTGTCAAGTAGTTATCTTGTAAGAGTTGTCCCTCCTACCTGTCGGCATATATTTTCCCATTATGACTCTCTATCTTGTATCTTATATTAGGATTATACTATAACCCATAATTTAAAAGATAACTAGTTTGCCCACCGATTTTTGTAAGGTATCTTACTCCAACCAACCTAAATTATTCTACAACAAACCAGCCTTTCTTACTTATAAGTAAATATCACATTTATCTTATATCAGTCATATAATTCTCTATTCAAATTCAATATCACATATAAAATATGATTAATCAATGAATTGTAGGAAAATCTAAACACTATTTATTTACTATAGAAAGTTATACCTATCAATTTACTTGATGAAATTCAATAAATTTACTTTCAAAATCCTCATAAGAATCATATTTATCATATACAAAAAGTTACACTGTGAAAGTTTGGTAAATGAGGAGAAACTGCATTTTTAATAGTGTGAGAGAGGTTAAATTCATGAAACAAAAACAATTGAAAACTAAAGTAGGATTTGAGTTACTTACCATTATTAGAAGAAATATGTTAGCATAATCAAAGGACAAAAATGTATCAAATAGTGCCTTCTTGCTCTTCTCTCTATCCTCCTTGTCCCCTCTTCCTCTCCTCCTTTCTTTCTTAGCTAGCAAGCCATTCAATAAGGAGGGGGAAGAATGGTTGAGTGGAGAAATTATATTTAAAAAAAAAAACATTATTTAGAACCTATCTCTGCAATGCTCTCAATCTAGCACTATAGAATTGCATACTACACTCCTAGAGTTATAATAGAATATAGAGCTCAGCATCATAGTGGCCCTTTCCCAGTGCTTCCTAGTACCACTGTGCTTGAAAGTATAGCTCCACAATACTCCAACTTAGATTTTTTTAGGATTTTAATTTAAAATTATTTTCATAGTTTTGAGTTATTACATACGATCTCTCGGACCTCTGTCACCCGACTATGATCCTCAGACCTTCGTCCCCCACTTACTACCATCCTTTGACCATCGCGCTTGACTATGATCCTACATAGAAAATAAATATACCAAAGATCTCTTAAGAATAGCTATAATTCCATTGGATTTTTCCAACCTCAACCATGTAATGTGATTTATATTATGTATATTTGTTACGTTGTATTAACTACTTCCAATGAGGAAGGGTATCAGTTATGACCAACGACAAACACTAGTTGAATTATTTCAACAAGGTAATACCCCATGGTTTTTCTCATTTTTGATGATTTTTCATATAAAAAATTTTTGTATCTCTTATGACTCTTGCACCCCTCTTTCTTATTTATGAAAAAGGTGTATTGTTTTGAAGCAAAGTGATTGTTTTGAAGCAAGGGAAAGTTACGTGGAAGCAAAGTGTATGTTTTGAAAGTGAAAGGTGTATTGTTTTAAGGGTAAAGTGTGTGAGTTTTGGAAAAGAAAGTATATGTACATTAGAGAGATTATTAGATAAATGTCTATTAGAAAGTTAAAGTATTGAAGAAAGCAAAGTTCTCTTTTCTTTCTACCTCTCTCTCCTTTTACTTCCCCTTTCTTGTGTCTTGAAGAAAGTTTTGGAAGAATATAAAATACATATCCAAAAGTAAAGGTTTCAAAAGGAAAGCACAGAGCCAGTGTCCAAGCCCGAAGAAAGGTATGTCTTTATTTTTAGTAATTTTCAATTATTTTAATGTTTATTATTAAATATGCTCTAATCTCTATTTTCTTTTTCTTTATTGGCATGAACTACGAGGAACGGTACTAATCGAGTGGAGAAAAGTACAAGGAGCTAAAGGCGTCAGTTGCTTCTATCCAACCGGGTAGAGGTGCTACGGGCGGAACCACCGGGTCGTAGCCCCCGGTGACTGTGAGTATTCTAAACTTAGAAAACCTTTAGGGGCCCCTTGATGTGGTTTGTACGAACCTTTCCCTTTTAGGTCCTTGTAGTAACTTCAATTTTATTAGGTTTACTTTTATTTATTCTTAGATCCTTAAACCCTTTTATACGCACGCAAAGTCCTAAGGGTTAGTAATAACAAATATTTTTCACCATATACAACACTAGTGACACTTAAGGACAATAATTAAGGACCGAGTCTTAAAAAATATAGACTTAGGATGCATGTACACTTTAGGATAGAAATATATAACATAGAAAACATAGTGACACCTCACTTTAGGATTAGTGAATATTTTTTAAATTAAAATTTAATCAATTAGAAAACTTTAGCCAATAATTGACCCAGGACATATAAAAATCTCACAGCTTATTACACACACTTAGATTTGTTTGCTAGGACAACCGACTCTAGTTTTAGGTTAGGCCGGTATTTATTTCCTTACTGCATTGTGACGGGCTTTCTCGGCTTTTATTGCATGTTGGATGTAAAACTGTTGGTGTGTTTGTTTATTTATTTTTACTGCACTCTCTGATATGATTTGATTGACGATTAGATTACCCATAGTAGACCTGTCAATTTCGGGTTACGGGTCGGGTTCGGGTCAACCCGAAATTGACCCGGTATTATTCGGGTTCGGGTCGACCCGACCCGTTTTTTCAAACGGGTCGATTTTCTGGACCCAGCGGGCAGCGGGCATCGGGCAAGGCGGGCAAGGCAGCGGGCAAGGCGGGCTAGAGCAGCGGGAATCAAATTTTTTTAAATTAAACGGGTTTTCGAGTTGACCCGGAAACCCGCCGGGTCAACCCGAACCCGACCCGTTTTTGCAAACGGGTCAGTTTCCCGGACCCGAACCCGACCCGCTTCGGGTTCGGGTCAACCCAAACCCGAAAATTCCGGGTCGGGTTCGGGTCGGGTCAAATATTGACAGGTCTAACCCATAGGTTAGGAGCAATCTAGTTGTTGACAAAAATTTTTGCAGGTGGCCACACTCATGCAGGACAATAAAGGGGGCTAATTAAATAATAATTATAAAAAAAATGCTATAGGTGCTTCAGCTGCTTAGCCCCCAAATAAGGAGTGTGGCCAAGTGTGGCTGGTGGATTTAATTCAAAATGCAAACATATAACTGCTTGGGATGATTTTTATTATAAACTGCTTAGGATAACCCTGCAGGTGGTCTAGATTTTCTTTTTCTTTCTGTGATGTAAATGTGAATGTAATGTATTAAAAGTCAAAAATGTGAAAGTAATTTTGAAAATGGGATATTACATCCGATCTAGAATCCAAAGAAAGGAAAATATACCTTAAAGGATTATTCTCTTTTATTTGGAAGGCCCAATTAGGATGATTGTAATATCCAAATATAAAAGAAAATATCCCTTTTAGGGATGAGTTTCTTTTCATTTGGATATCCAGATCTGGCAGATCTAAGGAGCTAGTAAAAGAAAAGAAGACGAAATGAAAAGACAAAAGAAAGAAGATAAAAGAAAGAAGACGAAGAAATGAAGATACAAGAAAGAGTATATCCCAGTTCAAAAATCACTTGCGTCATTCTTAGGATTAGAATCCGGGTTTATTGTCAGTGGTGCCCGACCACTTTACTTTTCTGCAAATTCTGGGTGTAATTATATGGACATTGGACATTGTATATTATATTCTGGATTATTTAAAATGATTATTTACATTGTTTGTGCAGTAGCTTTTTTTAGGGCCATTGCCTGTCGTGTTTTGTTTTAGCCTGGATATGAATCAGAGTTCTTTTTTTTTTGTAAGGGTACACTTAAAATTCTTCTACTTATAATTTTAAAAAAAAAAATTTAGGCTCACATAGTAACTCTAACGATCTAAGAAGTAAGCTCGAGATCGCCGAGAGTCAGGATAAGCATATTATTACTTTCTCTTCCTTGTTAGGCACCTCACCGCCTATGGGTTCTGGCAAACCACTTGACCTATGAGGGTGCAGTTCTGTCAAGGGGAAGTTGTGCAATCTCTAGGAAAAAACTTATTTTCTAAGCCTAATTTTAAAACTGCTTCATATACATTTTATGCATTTTGAGTCAATTAGCATGCATTGCATTAGATACAAATTAAAAAGTGTCTAAAATATTAATTGCATTTCTAGGCATAATTCACCCTACATAAGTTGAGGAGCCAATTAGAATCTGTTTTAGAAGTCGGCCCCCAATTTCTTAAAACTTAAACAACATCTCTACCCATCTTTCATAAGAGACTGGATACATGGTTTTAAAGCGCCTAGGTGGTTATCTGGCTCCCCAATCCAGGCTGGGGTAAGTCCAGATTTGCACTTCATTAGTTAGGTTAGGGTCACTACTTTGTAGTACCCAAATTAGATTTAGGTTCTGAGGCTGATTTCTTTTAGAATCTTAAGTCCTCACCCTCCGGGAATATAATCCCAAATTTCTAATAAAATGCCAAATTAAACATAAAATTTATCTTCTAAAATATAAAGCCCAATATAGGATAGACTGAGGTTGTCTCTGAGCTTCTCAGAATCTGGCACCTCCTTTTTCTCCTTTGACTCGCTAATAAATATTCAACATCGAGCTTTCGCCTTAAAAATTTTTTACTTCTGTTCCTTGTCTTTTACTTTGTAGTCAAAGGGTATGAGATCACTGCTTTAATTAAGATTTTCTTAGGAGCATCCCTCCTAAGATGTAATTAACTATAGGGGCTTGCCTCTATAGGGATTTGAGAACCCCAGACAAAATAAACCTTATTTTATTTATATAAAATAAGGAAAGAATCTTTGAGAATGCAGATATCTTTAAAAACTTCATTTATAATCTTAAATGTACTTGTAGGATGTTATTATTATCTTTTCAGATAATATAATGTCCTGTTTGTTATATTTAATTTTATAAATAATGAATTTTATAAAACTCATTCTTGTTTTTGGATGTCTTGAAGAATTTTATGTTCGTCTTTTAAGATGATATAATATTCTTCTTGTTATATCTAAATAAAAGAATAAATAAATTTTTTTAAAAACTTATTTCTATTTTTAAACACATTCTTTAGAATTTCATGTTTATCTTTAAAAATAATATGTTATTCTTTGTACTGTGTTTGATTATAGAAATATCTATTTTCAAAATCTTATTTTGATATTGAATCCATTGTAGAATACTATGTCAATCTCTTGAGATTGTACTTTATTCTTAATGCAGTATTCGATTACAAAATAGGAGAAATTAAAATCTGCGTGGTGACATAATTTTTCCCACCAAGGTTTTTCTAGCGACTCCGCTGGGGATCAATCCTCTCTCCATCTTTAGCAGTGATTCATACCCTTACATCAGTAGTATACTTATGCTCGTCATGGGTTGTAACTACCTTTCTTCCGTCGGTTCTTTTATTCATTTCATTCTTGAATAATTTAACCGGTTTTTAAAAATTTTAGAGGTCTTATTTTGGACCCTGTTAGAAAACTAACGAGGAGCTCCTTTGTAATGACCTTTTTGTAAAGAAAATCCCTGTTTGCTAATTTGAGTATTGCAGTAACATTTTTCTTGTAGCTTGATGTTCGAGTTAGCACTGGTCCAAAATTTCAAAAGTTGAAATTAAAACACTAAATAAAATTCATCCTTATCTCAATATTATGTATTGTAGTTATATTTCTATATAACTCAATATATATGAAATGAGATAGGATTTAGTTTATTTAGTTGGATTAATTAAACTTTTACAATTTAAATAAATTTTCAGAGTCTAATTAAAAATCTCTTTTAAATTTCAGGAAAAATGACGGGTAAACTAATCTTCTCCCTATCTGATAACATGAACCTGTCCTACAATCCGTTTGCTGATGGTAGTATAATCAAGTTTGGAAAAGGGTTTGAGGATTTGCAGTTGTCTATTAGTGGACCTGAGTTCACTATTGTTCCACCCAGTGAGGTTGCAAGTCAGAAACTTATCCTAGAATTCACTTTGGAATGCGGGTCTCAAACTACTCCTGTAGACCCTAGGCCCTCTGTGTTTACTAGGATTGAGCAACCTAGTCAAGACCAGAAACTCAAGTCAGTTGTTGTGGTGGACAATTCAGTTCCTTTCAGTGCATCTAGTCAATTTGAGATTGGTTAATCTTCTAATTTATCGATGATTATGACTAAGACTCAAAGAAGGAACAAAAATCGTCGTATAAAAAGGAGAATGGAAAAGCTTGGAATGTCAAAGAAAAATGAGCTTATCCCTCCAACCTCTCCACATCTTAGTGGTAGCAGGTTTCATCTCCTCTCTGCTGCTGATCGAGAGGAAGATGCGAGGTTGATTGCTCGATCAACCCCTACTGCTGTTAGAAAGTGTGCCACTGAATCTACAAAAAGTAAGGAAACACATATTTAAAATTTGGTAAAGGCTATTGTACAAGATTGTGCAGATGATCCTCCACAGACTAGAGAAGAATTTTTAAGGAAAATGAGAAGATTGATCAGTGATAGAATTGAAGAAGAAACTTTAAGGCGAAAACTTATTGAAACTAGGATAGGAGGTCAGTTGAGAGCAAGAGATAGTAAAAGAAAATTCAAACCAACTGCCATCTCTGCTCTTACTGATGGATACCCAAGGGAGCCAAGGAGATCTAGTAGAAAGATAGACAGTATTGTGTTGACTGATGCTTCAGTGAAATTTAAAAGTACTGAGCAGGTTCCACAGAAAGTCAGCTGTCAGTTGTCCCATTCTTCTGCACCACCACAGAGTCCTAGTAAGATTCAATGTAATTCTTGTACCCATTCTTCTCCCCGGATAGATAGACACCACTCTACGGGTCCTACTCCATCTTCTTATCCTGATGTAGAGAGGTTGGAATCCTCAAACCAACCCTCTTCGACATCTGATGAGAAGAAGGTTTGGAGACCCAAGGAAAAGGCTACTTCTCCTGTGGTAGCTTCACCTGAGAAGCCTATAGAAAGTGAACTTAAAGAGAAGGAGAGGGTTGAGAATACTATTCCAGATCACATGGACTATGAAAAGTATGTTCCCGTTGATCCCCATTATGTTTCTGGAAGATCTATAGAGGATATGATAGGTGAACTAAAAGATAGTATTAGAAATCTGGATGAGGAAGAGGCTTTGAACTTTGAATTAGATGGAGATGACATGTTAGATGATACAGTGGCTGATGTCTTTATGGTTGAGACAAGAACAACATCTTATAATGAGCAGATTGAAGATGATGTATTATAAGAAGTTGCAGTTGAGGAAGGCATAGCACCGAACTTAACTCAACGTCTTGTACATTAATTAAAACAAAAAGATGAGCATATTTCAAGTATGGAGAAGACGATAGAAGAAATGATGGCCACTATGGCTTCTTTCAATAGTCAGGGTCCTTTACCACCACGAACACAGGTTGAGTCTTCTCAACCTGAGCCTGTTCAGGTGGTAGGGAAGAAATAAATGATTGAGACTATAGAAGAACACCAGCAAGATCCAGAAATTAAACCGTCTGAATCAAAGGAAATAAAGAAAATGGTAGAAAAGTAAGTAAGGGAGACATTAGCAGAGTCTCAGACATCATATACTCCAAAAGGTAGACCTTACCTAGAGGAGTTTGATGTAGTTCCTTACCCAAAGGGTTTTGTGCCTCCCTGCTTTAAGGTCTTTGATGGTACTGGAAACCCAAGACAGCACATAGCCTACTTTAGAGCCAGTTATTGCAACGCTGGGGGTAACGATGCTTTACTTTTCAGACAGTTTGTCAGTAGTCTATCAGGGGTTGCGTTTGATTGGTATACAGATCTTCCAAACGGTTCAGTACACAGTTTTACAGAGTTAGAGAATATGTTTATCAAGAGATTTGCAGGCAGTCAACACCATGTTACAGTTGGGGATCTTGTGATAGAGAAACAAAAGCCCGGGAAAAAGCTAGTTGACTATATACTTAGATGGAGGAATTTGAGCATGAAATGCAAACCTCAATTGCAGGAACAACATGCGATTGAGATCCTGCTTAAAAATATTCATGGACCGGAAGCCTTTCTTTTAAAGGGTTTTACTATCAAAACATTTGAAAATTTGCTCAATAAGACCTCTAGTCTACAAGAAGAAGCTTCACATTTCTCCTTCCTGGTCGATCAGTCCGCTTCAGACCCTAAGAAGTTGAAACCCCAGAAGGTCTTTGAAAAGAAATCTGGGATAGTTTCAGCTGTGGATAAGGGAAAACAGCCAATAAATGTTCAGGTAGAAAGGTCACCTCCTCAGTTTTATAATCAGCAGTATCAAAGGCCACAGTACCCGCCACCACAGTTTCAGCCACAGTTTAATCAGCAATGGCCTCACCTTACTCCAGAAGAAAGAAATGAAAAGTGGGAAAAGTTTAATGCAATGGTTGGTAAAACTTATCCATTTAAGAAGGAAGCTTTGAAAAAGATCTTCAAACTTTTTGATCAAATTGAGACACGTTTAAATCAGTAGGATGCAAGGTACCATGAGGACATAGGGTTTTTCCGTGGTCAGTTTAATACGGTTAATACCAATATAGCTATGCTGAATAGCTATTTTTCAGAGTTCAACCAGCCACCTCCTCTAGACTAGGGTCCCTCTAATTTTTAGATGTATTACTTTATCATTGCTTCTACCAATCTTTTACCTGTGATGTGATGTAATGTGATGATGTCTTTGTATTTCTCTTTTATAATACTTATTTTGTATTGAAATGTTTATGTTTGGATATTATATTATTTTGATATTGGTATCAATGGTCTAAATGTATGCGATATTTTTTTATATCATTAAAAAATGTCATGTTTTATGAATTTGTTTTGTTTCTTACTTTGAAATGTGAGTATATCTATATGAAAAGTCTTTTGTAATTGATCTAAAAATGTGCTATAAAATAACTTGCATTATAAAATTAAATTCATTATAAAATCTATTTTTTTTAATTAAATTAAATTATAACTGAATTAAGTTAAGGAGATCAATTTCATGTTCTTTTAGGCAAACTTAATTTGAATATCATTATTAAAATATTAATGTCTTATTATTTTTTATTTCTTCTTTAATATGATTATTTTGTTATTAAAAAAGTTTACTTTTTAGATTACTAATTTTGAAAAGACTCAATAAGTATAAAAAAAGGAAATGCACAATGTGTGCAAAAATCAAAAGTTTGTGTAATGGTTCGCAAAGTAAAAAGAGGCACAAAAATAGCTCAAGTCGAAAAAGATGTACAAAGCGTGCCACACATATTTGAAAAAGATGAGCAATGTCATCAATTAAAATTTGTCTTTATTGTGTTCTTTCCACTATCAATTAATATCTAATTCAAATCAATCTAATTTTCAATTAATTATACACTATATTGAAATTGAAATTAACTAATCTTCATTTTATCATTTTTATAATAATAATCCTTATTTATTTTGTAAAGAATGAATCATGATATTGATTAACTTTTCTCATCTTAGTTCTTCTTCGATTTAAAATTTTTGAACACTTCTTTTTAGTATTATGAAATTAATAGTGTTATTGCAATTAATTTTAAAATAATTTTTAAGATCAATTCTTTTGATTACTAGTTTGACATCTTTCATTTAAAATTTCTACTTCCCTTTTTGCTGTTGTTAAAAGGGGGAGAAAAATATTATTTGTGTTTTGTGTTTTTGTTTGTTTATTGGTTATTTTTGTTTGTCATTGTGTTGATCGTGTTTCTTTTTGTTGTGTTCGTATCTTTGTTCGTGTCTTTCATTATTTTTAGGATTTTTTTTTTTGTTTCTGCTCTTTATGGAATATCCATATATTCAAATGTTCATTCATTTAGGGGGAGATAAGGAGAAATTTATGGTATAAATATTAACTCAAATAATAATTATTTTGTCATCATAAAAAAAGGGGGAGATTGTTGAGATTGTTATAACTTAGTTTTTTTATTGTTATGATTATTACAACATGTGGATTTTTTATGATTCCAAATATTATTATTTTAATTACTGCTTCTCCTAACATATTTTGGATATATTACTTTATTGTTTATGTGTACTAACATTTTAGGTAAAATCATACTCCAGATTGTTGAAGACTTCAAATCAGATTAGATTAGGGTTCATTATAAATGGAGTATGTATATTTATTTTATTAAGCCTGTAAAAGTGTGATTGTAATTGAGAAACCATGCACACACATACTAGGAGAGTGTTTAAAATCTGTAAATTTTTAAACTAATCATATTGTATGATTTTAATCTGTACGGGATGATTTGTTCAGTTATTAATCATGCACACACACACTAGGGAGTGTTTAAAATCTATAAATTTTAAACTAATTACCTTATGATTTTAATTTGTACGAGATGATTTATTTAGTTATTTACTCCTACGAGCAGTTAAACAAATTATGGGAAGAAAATTTTTTGAAGTACTGGTCATACTATATGAAGTAAACTTTGTATAGAAGATGTCAAGAGTATGAAATAGATACATCCCTATTCATCCCGATGATTTTTTAAAATTTTCTAAACTGTTCCTACTATACGAAGTGACCTTCGTGCAGTCAACATCCAAAGTATGAAAAGAAAGGGTTCATTTTTGTCCCAACGAACATCAAATTTTTCTGAATTGATCATATTGTACAAAGTGTGGTTCGTACAGATAATGTCCAGAGTACAAAAATGTGGGTTATCTTTTCGACCCACGAAGCTAAAAAAATTTTCAACTGCTCATACAATACAAACATGACTCATATTGGATGATTATCGTGTACAAAAATATTTTGTACAGGTATGTATGCATTAGTTTTTTTAAATGTTCGTACGTACGATTGTATGTATGCTTGTACATGCTCAAAATTGTAAATTTCAATTTTTTGGATAGTTTTTTTGTGTCTTTCATATAAAAAGTCCTTAGGAAGTGACATGAAAAGTGTTGTTCTTTGTGATTTCTTTGAGAACAAGTGAGAGAGTGTTTTAGGAGAGTGTTTGAGAGAGAGTTCTTGTTAGTAGAGTGTGAAGGGTTCACAAGGTTACTTAAAGGTAAAAATCTCTTTTGTATTTTGGTTACTTCTCTTCCTTTCTTCTTTCTAATTGCTCGAGAGAAGATCTTTGAAGAAGATCTGGTACTCTGTTGATACTTAGAGGATATAAAAAGACTATAATACTCTGTCGACACTTAGACGGTGTAAAAGGATGATGGTACTTTGCCGACACTTAGAGGGTGTAAAATGATGACAGTACTCTGCCGACACTTAAACGGTGTAGAAGGATGACGGTACTCTGTTGACACTTGGAGGATGTAAATGGATGATGGTACTCTGTCGTACCAGAGATTGATGGAAGAGAGAAAAATTAGAAAGGCTTCTCTACCTTGTTATGGTTGTAAAAATAGAGACACTTTGGTAATAGTGCAACACCTGAAGAGGGAGTCTTCATGGAGAGGATGTAGGTCTTGTTGGACCGAACCACTATAAATCTTTGTGTTCATTTTTATTTTTGCACTTTTATTTTTTAGTGTTTTTCATTTTGTGGTTGAAAATTTATTTTTATAAAATTTATAAAAATAGGTTTTCTTTAATATCTAAGAGATTTTTTTAAAAAATTACCAATTCACCCCCTCTTAGTTAGCCTTGGGACATTTGCATAGATTTAACAAGCTATAAGATCTTTTTACACACATCATGGCTTCTTTCTTCATCAAGCTAAGCAATATTTATGGCCAAAAAATCTCCACAATTGATTACT
>NW_021320010.1:700774-750533 GCF_001605985.2 Dendrobium catenatum | reverse complement strand
TCACTTAGGCTTAACAACCTAATTACTAGACTCAACAGCGATGGGGGTATATATTTTAATGATTCATAGGGTAAGGGAGATATTACATTAGTTACTCAATGAGGAGATATTATGATTCCACAACATGAAACCTAATTGTGAGAAAAATTGAAGAAAGAATAGTTTAATGCCATAAGTGGTTTGGTTGATATTGTTGACCTCATTTTTGTATGAGGTCACTAGGATCATAAAATCAATTCATATTAAAATCAATTTAAATTTTTTTATTCAAATTCAAATCAAGTTATACCCCAAATTATCTAAACTTCAATCAAATACAGACTTCAAACCTACCCAGACTTTGAACTCTTCTTGATTCAAACTCTAATTCAAACCTTGATCTTGACCCCATATCAGTCTATTCTACAGACAAATCTAGATCCCAGGATCTACCCTGACCCTAGATCTATCCAGACCTTAGAATTTATCTGGACCTTAAACCTATCTAGATCCTAGAATAATCTAGGCCTTAGATCAATCCTGATTTAATTCAATTTAGATCCCAA
Source organism: Dendrobium catenatum (assembly GCF_001605985.2). Lineage (NCBI taxonomy): Eukaryota > Viridiplantae > Streptophyta > Magnoliopsida > Asparagales > Orchidaceae > Dendrobium > Dendrobium catenatum. The sequence goes on along the minus strand of NW_021320010.1, from coordinate 749,988 downwards.
GTTAACCCATTCCTTAAATGAACTTATTTAAAATTCAAAACAATCCATATCTCAAGTCAATTCTAGCTTCTGATTAATCTAGATCTTAGACTAATCCTGATTAAATTCAAACTATATCTCAAATCCATTGAGATTTCAAACCTATTCAAACAATCAATGAAAGTTCAAATCAACCTTTAATCCTAACACTCAGTCATCAATCATTCAACATTTTGTCAAGTTTCAATCACCTGTTACTATAGTCTCACACTATAATCACCCAGCCTAGTGTACTATCTAGCATAGTACACTTGCCACCTTTGATCTCAGTCAAGGTCCAAATCTTTTCACTAGGATTCTTTTGTACCAAATGCATCATCATCAAACTTATATCCAAATATAACCTTAAAACTTCTTCTTAACTGTTTGACTTGTTGACTGGTCAAACAGTCAATTCTAATACATAAAATGAGCTTATGAGGTCAACCTCCATTCAAACTCCACACTCATTAGTATTATATTGCTTCTAAACTATTCCACAAGCTCCTTGGATCCACCTGGGCTCCAAATCAACAATCCTTGACTTGTTGACCGGTCAAAAGGTCAACAAAAACACAATTGAGCTCTAGCTGATCAACTCGATCAACATAACCTAGTCATCTAGATCTAGGCCAGTTTAACCCGTGGAATTACTTCCATAACCTTCTCTGGAGCTAGCTCGACCTCCCCTAGTAGCTGGCGTGACCCCTACCACGGCCTAATAACCCTAATGGTCCCCTCTACATGAAAATGACCTAGGGTCATTTTCACCTGAGCCAACCACTCCACCTGCTCTATAATCGTCTAGTCTAGGTATCAACCATCCTAGACACCTCCCTGATTAATCCCAACCATCCATTTTCCTTCCATTGCTTGGAATATAGCAAAAGCACATGGCTCTCTCATACCAAGCGATCTTATATTCCAGGCATCTCTAGAGCTTCGGGATTTCATTTTGATTCCCTAGAGCTTCCTCTCCATCTTCCCGGTGATTTCTTGCCATTTGGAGCTTGCCAGAGAGGATATCAAAGGAGAAACCTAAACCAAGCTCACCTTAACCTTCCAAAAGTCTAGTTCTAGTGATCCTCCGAGCTTGAAGTCTTCAAGGGAACAACATGAGGATAATCTACAAATTCAGCTGTATCTTAAACACATCAAACCATCATTTAAATCGAGGTATATCTCTAACTCTAGGTATTTATCTAGGTTCTTAATTAGGTTTCTAATGAATGCATCAAATGGACTAAAAACGCCCCCATTTCTTTTTAGACACTATTACATCTATGTTAAAAGATTTAAGTTATCTTATTCATTGTATAAAATATTTAAGACTATTTGCAAATTTAGGGTTTACGGTGGCGAGTTATGAGAAGATGAAATCAAGATCATCCATTCATTCTATTTGATATGAATGGTCATAATTTCACCATGTTAATAATCTCATTTGATCATTCAAAATGGTGCTTTAACTAGGTTTTCATCCAGCTAGATCCTAGCCTTTCATTAAAAACTGTGGGGCCTCGGAGGGCCGTCCGATCAATCCAGAATGAGATTAACTACGGATTTAATTTCAGCTTTTGGCTGAAGCTGTGGTTGATTTGATGATTAAAACTTTTGTTAACTCATTTAAGTGAACATGGCCCGCTTGACCACCGCCTTTCGTGTGGCCAAATCCGTGGCTGACGCGTGTCTAGTCAGTGCAGCCAGCTGACTGGATAATTAAACCCCTAAAATAAATTCAAAAAATACCTAGAACTTTAAAATTTCATGGGAATTTAATTTTTTATCCAATTTTTTAGTTATGGGCTCCTTATTTTCAGTTTTTTATGTAATGTATTTTTAAATAATAAAATCATTTTGACTAATGCATTATTAATTATTTCAAAAATACATAAAATCTAATTATATTTTAAATAAAAATATTTAAACCATTTTGAGCTAAAATCTAGTAGAGGCATAATAGGGTCCAATGTTGATCAACCTTAACTTTTTCAAGTCCATTTGAAGCATATACTTTTGATATTTGAATTTACAAAAGTCTTGGTCATGTTTTGACCTAAATTTTTGTAGATTCAAATATAACTCAATTAAAAATCTAATTCATGCATGCTAGGGTTCTATGGAATCCGTGAGGATTTCTCTTTCAGTGAAAAATGGCCATAATCATTCTTAGTTTAATAAAATTTATTTCCAATACCATGTTGATATATGTATATGATTGTCAAGCATGGCTATGAGATCAAATTGGATTAAATTCAATTCGAATATGCTTTTATATATATTCAATTCTCTTCAATACAAGTTGATCTATCTATCTCTTATAATATATTATTTAAATTCATAGGTTACCATGTAACATATGATTAGATAATTTATTATAATTTTTTTTCATAGAACATTAGGATCACTACATCTATTTTGCTCATGATTATTGTGGTGTGATTGTAATTAGTGTTCAAGGGTTAGAGAAACTATGATTGTTATCCTATAACCTAGTAACACTAAGGACAACAATTAAGGTGTGTCTTGGCTAACTTAGTCAATTTAGGATGAAATTCAAACTTAGAAAACTAGTGCCATACACCTTTGATCAAAATATACATTAATTTGACTTTAATCAACCTCTAAACAACTATTACATTTAGGTGATCCTTCATTAAGAATATTAATTTTTTTTAACAAATCTAAATAAGTAAAATAAAATTCATAAAAATCAAAAATCAAGTTCATTTAACTCCAATCAACTCTAAATATAGTCTATAATCATTTAAAATCAAAACTAAAGTCTAAATTTCATTAAACCCTAACTAACTCTAAATCACATTTAATTAAGTTTTAATTAAACAAACCCTAATAATTTAAATAATTTATTTTAAAAAACTCAAGTTAATTCCAATTAATCCTAAATTAAATATAAAATCAATCTAAAAATAATTTTAAATTTAAATCCTATTTAAACTCTAATTAAACCCTTAAATACTTTTAAATAAACATTAAATAAATAAATGCCTTAAAATTCATATAAAATTCAAATAAACATATGAAACATTTTTCAAAATTAAAATTAAATTCTAATTCATTTAAACTAAATTAATTTGATAATTTTATTGATTAAAATTTATTTTTGATCAATTAAATTTAAGAATTAATATAATTTAATTGAATTAAGGTCTTTATGCCTAAAGCTTGATTACTTTTGGAGGGCTTTAGGTATTTTAATTTTAAAAGACATTTAATACACTTAAATAGCAAAAAGATCCCTTATGTATTGTGCATGACTCCTTTTAGGAAGGCGCTAACACATTTGGATTAAGGGATCTTCAAACAAATAATAATACACTGACCTTATGTGGCATACTCGACTCCTTAGGGAATGTATGTCGCATTGCATTTATAAGGCCCATTTCACTCTATCTAATAAAATTTTGGGGACTCTCAAGTGTACACATGTCTTCCATATTTGATGGATGTTCATTTTGAAAGTCCAGGACTTATAAATTGATAACTTCATGCACTTAGGGAGTTATCAATCTATAAGTTCTTTAAAATTAAATCAATAACTCTAACATTTAAAATTGGAATAATTTAAAAGTCAGATATACACTACTTAAACTTTAATTAAATTCTTAGTTGACATTTAATGAATAAATCTTAATAACAAATGTATCAAATATAAATTCCTATAGTACCTATCCAAGCCATAATGTTGAAAATTTTATTTCAGGAACTATAATTTTGATGATAACAAACATTACTGATACTTCTATTTTTTTACAACTACCTTGCCTACTAACGTTTCTGGTCCACAAGATCAAATTACAAATTAAACTAGCTCAAGATTGGGTAAATTAGGATTGAGTCAGCTTGTAATGTACGTTAAGTGTCTTTTACCTTTTCTTGAGTCCATTATAACAATGTGGGTCCTGATGCTAAGTAACCTTGCACACACACACTTGGAGGAAATTTTTTTTCTATTTTTAGTGTCTCTATTTGTAATCACATCATCCGAGATAATCCCAAATTATCTTGGACGATCAATTAAAAATAGAAACCCTAATTAGGATATCCTGATTAAGGCAGTCGCAATTAAGTGAATCATTTTCGACGATATTATCATCACCTAGGATGATAGGATCAAAATAGAAAGAATCAGCCGCTAAATCCTATTAGGCATGTTTTATTTTTTGACATCATATAGGATATCGTCCTGGACGATGCACTATAATTTTGCCTAAATTATTTTAGTAATTAAGGAAAGCAATTAAGGTTTAATTGTTTGATCATACCTTCTTGGACAACTGCAGTATCATCCGAGATGATTAGTTAACAAATCTTAGTTCTTCCTTGACAATCCATAATCGGCCTGGCTCCATCTAGGGCGATGTTTTGGCCGATATATGATATTTTGTACTAATCATCCCGGATAATCAGGAGATCAGCCTAGACTATCTAGTTAATTTTTCATCGTCCAGACATCCATCCAAGGAAATATTCTGGATGATATGTGATGTTTTGAACTAATCATCTTGAATGATCATAAGATTATCCTGGACGATCGAGTTACTTTTTCATCGTCCAGACATCTATCTAGGGTGATGGTTTAGATGATATAAATCGACTTGAACTAATCGTATAAAATGATAGTATATCATCATGGATGATATGAACAAAGGAACCTTCTAATTGTCCAAACTCTCATAGATTATCATAGCTGATTAAGCTAAATTTGAACTGATTGTACGAGATGATAGCTCGATTGTCCTGAATGATATTTGACGATTAGTTGTAAATTAGGGCAATTTTAGAGCCCTTGATTAAAAGATCTCTTATTTTCTCAAGATGAAATCTTTTGCTGATATCCTGACCTGAGAGAGCCAAGAGGAGAGTGAGAGTAAAGGAGAGGGAGAGAGGATCTTGTGAGGGGAAGTTTGTGAGGTTTCTAAAAGGTTGCTCCAAACAAGGATCTGAGTCATCTTCTCTGATCGTCGTCCCTAGTTCCTTGGAGGTTCGAGAGAGGTCTACTTCCGCAACTGATCGAGGTTCTCTGCATGCTTTAGGAGGAAGCAAAAAGAGTTGGGTTATGAAGCAAAAGGAGTTGGGTTCTTAACTTCATCGGGGCTGGTGAAAAGGAGTTTTTATATGGGCTTCTCCGCCTTGTTGTGGGGGCAAAAGGAGAGACACTGAGTTTAGTGCAATACCTAGAGGAGAGGCTCCGGGGAGTGGATATAGGTCAAGTTGATCGAACCACTGCAAAATTTAGTGTGTTCTTTCTTATTAATGTCCCACTTTTAATTTTGTACTTCAATTTCTATGTTGATTGTTTGGTTATGTTTATGATTTTGTTTAGAGAAATTTTTAAATAACAATTCACCCCCCTCCTGGTTAGCCTTGGGACTAGTTCATAAGGGCCTAACATCCCTGATAAACTTTCAAGTGGTATCAGAGCAGGATTCATAAAAATGAGTTTTTGAAAACTTTTAAATTTTGATCAATGGCTAACTTTGGTAATTGTAATACTATGAAAGGGTATTCTATTACCTAACCACCTTTACTTGATCATATTCCTTTTTAATTTTTGGAAAACTTACATCTCTATATTTTTATAATCGATTGACTATCGCATGTGGATGCTTGTTAAGGCTAGATATTCACCTCCGTCTCGTGAAATTAATGACATTAAAGTTGAACTTCCTTTTACTGAATAGACTTTTGATGATAGGGATTTAGTACAACTAAATGCAAAATGGTTGAACTATTTTTTCTATGCTTTGAAATCTGAAGATTACATGCATGTTTCAACTTATTCTATTAATAAAAAAATTTGGGATATATTGTATATTACTTATGAGGGAACAAATGAAGTTAAGTAATCTATGTTGAATATTTTATTACATGACTATGAACTTTTTTGTATGAAACCTACTTAATCGATTTCTGACATGTATAATAGGTTTACTCGAATTATCACCTTATTGCATACTTTAAAAAGAGATCTAACTAACTATGAAAGAGTATATAAAATTTTGAGATGCTTGCCTTCTTCCTTTGATGCTAAGATTACTACAATTACTGAATCTAAGGATCTGAATACTTATTCTATTGATAACTTACTTGGGTCACTCACTGCTTATGAGCAAGGGGAGAACCAAAGACAACTTGATATAGGAGAGAAGAATAAGGAGAAAATTATGGCGCTGAAAGCTAATGATATGGATATAACTTCTTCTGGGTCTGAAAGCGATGATATTTCCTTAATCACTAGGCAATTCAAAATCTTTCTAAGGAAAAATCACAAGCATCAATAGAAGTAAAAAAATGTAAAGATAGCAAAAATTTTAAAAGTTCTTCTAATATGCTTTGTTTTGAATGCATGAAGCCTGGACATGTCAAAGATGATTGTCCTACACTTAAGAATCACTCAAGCAAGGAGAAGGGTGAGGAGAAACTCAAGTTTATGAAGGATAAGAAGTGATTCCAAAAGGGGTTCTGGGCAGATTCTACATATAACTCCTTTGAGACTGAAGCTGAGAAGGAGACAACAAACTTGTGCTTGATCATCGGTGATCATCTTGGTTAGTCTGACCAAGAAGAGATATGTGAACTAAGCTACGAATAATTACTTAACGTTTGTATGAAAATTCATGCATCATATAGAAAACTTAAGAGATCGCATACTAGTCTGAAGTTGGAGTGTTTAAATTTGCAAAAAGAGCTTGAAGTTTTACTTAAAGATCATGCCCAAATTGATAAAAATCACATGTCATTACTTGATGAGTTTGATGAGTTAAATGAAAAACATTCTGAGTTAGTCATTGAACTTGATTCATTGAAAACATCCTACACCTCACTTGAGACTGATTTTAAAACATATATTGATGAATATGAGCATATGGAGCACTATTTGAGAGTTGATAATGCCATTTTAGAAAGTACTAACTCGAGGTTTAAAGCTGAATTAAAAGCACTTGAGAAAAATAGGACTATACTCACATCTGATCAAAAAGTTTTGAAACATAAAAAGTCGCACTATAACCCGAACAGATTAGTAAATCCTTTTCCTGGTGTTAGATGTTTTTCATGTGGCATGCTATGCATAATTCACATACTTGCACTGTTTATCGTTGTACACATTGGGTGTGGAGACCCAAATTACATGATTCACAGCATAACACACATGCATTGCTTTCTTCTATTCATAAGAAAGGACCCAAACTTCTTTGGGATCCTAAATTTTATTTTTGATGATTTTGTAGGCTTGCTCTCACAAAAGGCCTCGTGAGAGCATGTGGTACCTGGACAGCGGAGGCTCATGACACATAATTGTATGAACTTGTTGCTTAATTAATTCTAATCCATATAGTTTCTGATCTACTACTCGTTGTTATTTTCTATTCAATTTTTTTTTATTTTATGTGTTGATTTTTTATTTGTTATTATTTTGTAGTGTTTTTATCTCTTATGTTCTCTTTGTGTTTTTCTTTTTGGTCATAGCTGAAAATGATATTTTATGCCTTATTTTTATTTTTGAAAATTTATAGTCAATGTCTGACATCCCTAAATTAGTTAAAGGGATAAACACCATTGATTGTTTCTCTCTCTCTAACCTCTTTTAGCGGTGTAGTTTTCTTTTCTAAACAAAATTCTATCTCAAATTAACAACTGAACTTTGTGATTGAGATCTTTTTTATCTTGTTATATTAATCATTCTTATATATAATATTCAAATTCTTTATATTAATTTCAAACTTTCATAATCTTGTCATTATATTTATCATATGAATTTGATTCTGTTTTGTGATCTATTCTTCCTTATATTAGAATGTAAGTTTTTCTTCTTTAATATTTGAAAGATATACTCACAACTGAGAGTATTTAAGAGTTTCAAAAGAGATCTTGCTTGCAAAAAATGTCAAGGGCATAAAATGAGCCCCAAAGAAGAAAAATAAAAAGATACACAATGACCGCCCAAAAAAAATTGAAAGATACACAAAGTATATTAAAAATAAAAAGATACACAAAATGCATCAATCAATTAGCAAGATGCATAAAATGAGCCCACAAAAGTCAAGCCTCCTTCTCTTTCAAACCTTTAAATCTTAGAATAATTCATGTGTCACTTGATATGTTCAAAGGCTTCATTTCAAATTTTGTGATTTTGATAAATCACTTTGGTATATAATTGTTTTAGATATTTTTCTGGAACCAAGTTTTAAATAGATCACTTTTTCTCATCTAATTGGTTTTTCTGAGTTAGGTCTTTTATTTTTAAAAGATGATTTGCCTTGAGAGAAGTCCGAGCAAGGGCTAATAGGATCGGCTATTCTACTATTTTTTAGATTTCGATGATGTTAACACATTGTTCTTATAAATTTTTAATTCAATCACATTAAGAATTTATCATATTAATACTTTGATTAAAAAAACTTTATTTTTGTTCCTTTTGTCTTTTTTTTTGTATTTTATTTTTATATTTTACTATTATTTTTTTTTGTGTTTTTGGGCCTTCTCTGATCATCTCCACCCATCTCCATATTTTTAATCTTTGGTCACATCATCCTGGATGATATTTATATCATCCTAGAAGAAATTTATATCATCCTGGATGATACATTAAATCCACCCTTAAAATTCCATCTAACGACTGATATGACTTCTCTATTTATAATCGTCCTGGACGATCCATTATTATCCTGAATGATCCATTATCATCCTAGATGATCTGATCGTCTTCTGCTTCAATTATTTGTGATCTTCTTAGACAATCCTCCTCATCCTGGATAATATTCACAACTTCTACTCAATTATTGGTGATTGTCCTAGACGATCCACCTGTTCGTCCCGGACAATCCATACGACAAAATTTGGTACACATTTCAAATTTGACCGATACGATTAATTATTACCGATCATCCTAGATGATCCACCTAATCATTTCAGATGATCTACTTTTTCAATGGTCATCCGGCACGACTCTTATGTTTCTGCATAGGAGCAACAACATATAGAGGATGTCGCTCGATTTGACTCTTACGTGGCTCACCAGCAACGCCAGCATGACCAGGACATGGCCTGGTTTGGGGAGCACTTTGCTACTCTTTTTAGTTTCTTTCAGCCACCACAGCCACCTTCTGATGATTAAGGGCCGTCCTTCTTTTAGTTTATTTTTGTGATGTCATTTTTTTTCTTTGATGTAGTTTACTTCTATTTAGTAGTTTCTGTTTTCTTTATTTTCTCTTTCCCTCCTTTTTGTGATGTTAAAAGGGGGAGTAATTGTACTATATACTGTGTTTATTTTTTAGTAAAATTTGAACTTCCTGACTTACACTATTTTTTTGAGATGTTTGAATTGAACAGCTGAAATTGTTTTTGTTTGTCATCATTAAAAAAAGAGAGATTGTTACAAATCTGATTTCAGGAAGTATAATTTTGATGATAACAAATATTACTCATACTTCTATTTTTCTAGAACTTCCTTGCCTACTAACATTTCAGGTCTATAAGATCAAATAACAAATTAAACTAGCTCAAGATTTGATAGATTAGGACTCAGTCAGCTTATAAATATATACCGTAATTATGACATCCTAGTTAAAGCAACCACAATTAAGCAAATTATCTGAGACAATAGGATCAAATTAGAAAGAATTAGCCACCAAATCTTGTTAGGCATGTTTTATTTTTGGACATCATCCTCGATGATGCACTACATTTATGCTTAAATTAGTTTGGTAATTAAGCAAAGTAATTAAGGTTTAATTGTTCGATCATATCATCATGGATGATCAGAGTTTCATTCAAGATGATCAGTTAACAAACCTTAGTTCTTTCTGGATGATCCATAATCGGCATGGCTCTATACAAGGCAATGTTATGGCCGATATATGATTTTTTGTACTAATCATCCCAGACGATCATGAGATCATACTGAATGATCTAGTTAATTTTTTATCATCCAAACATCCATCCAGGGCGATTTTCTAGACAATATGTGACATTTTGAACTAATCATCTCGAATAATTGTGAGATCATCCTAGATGATCTAGTTATTCTTTCATCGTCTAGATATCCATCCAGGGTGATGGTCTGGATAATATTCATCGACTTAAACTAATCGTATATGATGATAGTATATCATCCTAGACGATCTGAATAAATGAACCTTTTAATCATCCAGACTCTCCTAAATCATCCTGACTGATTAAGCTAAATTTGAACTGATCATACGGGATGATAGGTCGATCATCCTGGACGATATTTGACGATTAGTTACAAATTAGGGCAATTTTGGAACCCTTGTTTAAAAGATATCTTATTTTCTCAAGAGAAAATCTTTTGTTGCTATCCTGGCCTGAGAGAGCCAAGAGGAGAGGGAGAACAAGAGAGAGAGAGAGAGAGAGAGAGAGAGAGAGAGAGAGAGAGAGAGAGCATCTTATGAGGGGTTTTACAAAGGTTGCTCCAAGCAAGGATCCGAGTCATCTTCTTCGATCATCATCCCTAGTTCCTTGGAGGTTCCAGAGAGGTCTACTTTAACTGATTGAGGTTCTCTGCTTGCTTCAGGAGGAAGGAAAAGTGATTGGGTTCTCTACCTACTTCAAGAGGAAGTAAAAGGAGTTGGGTTCTCTGTCTGCTTTAGGAGAAAGCAAAAGGAGCTGGGTTCTCTGCCTACTTCAAGAGGAAGCAAAAAGAGTTGGGTTCTCTATCTCACTGAGGTTGGTGAAATGGAGTTTTTGTATAGGCTTCTCTGCCTTACTGCAGGGGCAAAAGGAGAGACACTGAGTTTGGTTCAATACCCAGAGGAGAGGCTCCGGGGAGTGGATGTAGGTCAAGTTAACTAAATCATTATAAAATATGGTGTATTCTTTCTTATTATTATCTCACATTTAATTTTCTCACTTTAATTTCTGTGGTGATTTGTTTGGTTATTTTTGTGATTTTATTTGGAGAAAATTTTAAATAGCAATTCACCCCCCCTCTTGGTTTGCCTTTGGACTAGTTCATAAGGGCATAACATCCCTAACAAACTTTTAAGTGGTATCAAAACACTTTCAAGTGGTATCAGAGTTCTTTCACACACAACTTTTTTCACACACTTAGATACTTGCTAGAACAACCAACTCCTATGCTAGGCTGGTGATTTTTTTTTGTTTAATTGCGGGTGTCTTTCCTAGAGGGCACCTATGTTTGTTTACTTACTTTTCTGTAAATAATAGCATGCATATTTATTTTCTATCAGTACACTAGAGAGCGGAGTGAATAAGTGAGGGTTGTGTACTTTACTTTCTTGCTTTTATAAATGCTCATAGTGCACTCATAATTACATAACTATTTTACTTACCTATTTTTATTATTCCTGCAAAGTAGAATGTTCCTAGGGACCGATGTACTTATAAAGAAAATTATAAAATTTTATTTCTTAGATTTCATGTATATAGATCGAGTTGTACTAGAGTCTTGTGTTATAAAAGGATCAAAGATAGCTGCTTATATATATACAAATGGGGTTCCAAAAAGTAATATCCTCTCTTAGAGGGATATTACTTTTTGGAATTCCATAGAAGACTTGGAGCCTAAAGACCATAAGCAGTTATATTTGATTCTACTTTCTTATAGGTTTAGAACCTAGGTTTGTTGTCGGTGGGGCCTGACCACCTTTACTTTACTGCAGACCACGGGATGTAATCTGTAAATTTTAAATTAATAAAATCAGCTCTTTTATATTAATTTGTGATTCATGCATCATTAGCATACGAGTTGATTTTTAGTTTTTGTAAACATATCTTATTGTATTTGATTCAAGTATCTTTCTAAACTTCTTGATTCCTAGGATAGAGCTATCTTAAATCTTGCATTCATCGGAGATTATTGTGATTAGGATTGTTAGTTGGCAGCCCACTCTAGGCAGGTGGTAAGTCTAGATTGTATACACCTCTCTCTGTATATTCCTTCTTTTAATTCAAATCAAAATCTCCAAATCCAGTATTAAAGTCTATAATCTAAAGCCTGATAATGAAAATTTAAATTAGCCCAAATATTTAGTTAAATTTGTATATAATTTTGAAATTAATTAGTCTTCATTTAAATCGAGAGTATTCTCTTAGGAGATATATTTAACTATAGGGGCTTGCCCCTATAGGGAGTCTAGATCCTATAATAATCTAAACCTTATCTTAGTTTCCTTTCTAAGGTAGGGGAATGATCTGTGAAAGTAGACTTTGCTTTATCTATGTTTTTAAAACTTATTTTCATAATCAAAGGATAGGTGGATAGTTGATTTGTTCTTAAGGGCGGATCAAATATCTTCTATACTTGATTACATAAATAAATCTATGATTTATTCTTCTAATATGAATGATAGGAGAATGTGTTTAGCATTCTTCAGGATGATTTATACATTCCCTATGTTGCATCTGATTAGGAAAATAAATTATAACTTTCTTTCTTTCAAATCGATAGAAGGACATTAGTCTACCCTTCGAGGTGGTATAATATCTAACTATGCAGATTTAATTGAAAGAAAATATTTAACTATAAATAAAGCAAATAGTGTGAGAACTAAAAGCATTTTTTAAGGAAAAAAAATATTTCTCACAGAGATGATCTACATATATTATGTTATTGACATAAAGATATCAGTATTTAAATAAGTAGTTTTTAAATTTTTTTCTCCACAAATTATCCCCTGGTCATAGTGAATTCCTCCTTGAGTGGATGTCTATTTTTTTTCATGTAGTCTCTTCCTTGCCTCTTCTTTATCTTCTTTCATTTAGTCTCCCAAACATGTACCTACCTCTCATTTCATATAATGATTTCACGACATCATTTTAAAAGTTACGGTATGGCTTGTAGAAAATGATGTTGGGTTGTTGCATTAGGAGGTAAGGTACCACATATAATAGGATAACATACCCACTGATGGCAGTGCTAGAGAGCGTTGATGTTGATTGGGTGAAGATTTTAAGGAACTTAAATTTTAGCTTTTGTTTAGAAAATGATGGTTCATATTGTATTCTTACATGCTATGTAAATTTGGACTACAACTATGCATATACCATGAAGATGTGACATGTTATGTTACCTTTGGTAGTGTTAGAAGGATGGCAAAGATCATAATAGGGTCTATTAATGCAATATAGTGCTAAGAAATACTTTGAGGCTCCTTGAGATGTCCCATAACTTATAAGGATGAGGGATATAATTGAGGTCTTCCTTCCTTGGTAAACCTCTCTAAGTTAGTGTTGGAAGGTTTTAGTTATAAGATGAATGTTAAATAGGTGCCAAGTGTAAGGCTATGATGATTTTGTAAAGCATGTGAATTTTAGGGGTTACAATTGCATGTAACAAAATAAGTGTTGAAGAAAACTTGAATGAGTTTAATGAACTTTAGTTTTATTTGGAGGCTAACCTCCATTGGTTATCTAAGGGAAACAATGCATAGTTCTATTTCATTAGTTTAAGGGTGATAACGGAGCTTATGTTACTTTTTGTTGGAGGTCATAATAAAGATGAATTATTTCATAATGTTTTTCATTTATGCATTAGACTAAACTTTTGACTGATGTCAAGATAACCTGCTTAGGTTAGGTTCTTAACTTGACTTTTAGGGTGATAGGATTAGAAGATAGGTTTTGATGTTGAAACTATCATGTATAAAGATGCTCGACTTGGAAGACTCAATAGAGGGTATGCTTTTTTATCATTCTTGGTATCTACCTTGGTTGAAGATTGATCATCTCTCTATTGAAGTAACTATGGAGTGATAAATAGTGTCATATGGAGCGCCCAAATCATAAGATATGCAAATTTTCTCACTAACTATACTAACTCACTATTGTTGTAAATGATACTAAGTTAGCAAAAATTTTGAAGGGACATCATCTTTAGCATAGGTTTGTTGCTCACACATTCTTAACAAAAAAAAAAAGTCACCCCTAGAAAAGTATACCTTAAGATAACAGTTTGATGCTTAAGTTATCGAATAATCCTAAAGGCCTAACAATTACTAAATGGAGCTTTCTTTAGTGGAAAAAGAGAAAGATAAGAAATATATCATCACCATGCCCCATGAGGGTATTTATTTATAAGGGGGATTTTTTTTCATACCTCAGCTAAGAATAATATATGATTGAACCACATCATCCTTGAAATTTATATTGGACCAATTATCAATTTGGTGATGAAATATTGGAGACTAAAGCAATCTAATTCTAGAAAACCCTATCATATTGCCCCTAAGATTTGTGTCATGCCAGCAAGGGTAGTAGATGGTTCAATAGAGGTCTTTAACCCATGATTTATGCATCAAAGTATCTATATTAGACCATTGAACCTATATTGATGGCTTTAATATCCAATTTGACTCTTTTAATTTGGTGTATGTGTCTTTAGAATCCTTAATGTAATATGATAATATTGATGTTAGAGGGACTATCCATAAGCACATTACTATGAAAGAATTATAAAAGAATTTTCCTATGTATTCTTGACAAAAACAAATGTAACTAATTAAAAGCTCTATACTTTTTTACCATATATTTTTGACTAGATAGTTATAATTAATTAAAAGCTTCTTATTTTAAGTAACATTATATCCATTATATTATTTGATTTGAATGAAATGAGAACAACATATAAGAAATTAATATAGATAATAAAAAGGTAATAAAGTGTAAATCATAATTATATGAGGCTATTGAGGACCACTTTTTAATTTCTTATTTATAAACATTCTAATGTTCTAACATTAAATAAAATTATGTATGATATTCTTATGTATTTATTATACTTTCTTTTGATATTTTGCTCTTTTGAATATGTGGAAATATAAAAAAGCAATATTACCACATTTATATTTATTAACCTTAAATTCACATATGAATTATAGTTAACCAATGTTGAGATCCAAAATGGTGAGCAATCCAGTCCATTTTGGCCCCCCTTAGTAGGAGAAACCTAGAAAAAACTATAAACTGTTGCGGATCTATGGTTTATGATTTTTATAATAGAAAACATTTTTATTTCTCTACGACTGCCTTATGTACTGACATTTCAAGTGCACACGATCAGACTGCAATTTAGAACCAGCTCAAGATTGGGTAGACTAGGTCTGAGTCAGTTTGTACACTTTTTCCTTTCTTGAGTCTATTGTATTTGTTGTGGCTCCTGATGCTTTGTAATGTATAAGAGTTTACGACTATTCCCTAGAGTTTACTATTTTTGGTAACATCGTCCTGGACGATATTTATATCGGCTGGGACGATCTGTTCAAAAGCAAAAACACTAATTAGGGCATCATCATTAAAGAAGCTGTCATTATGCAAAACACATCGTCCTGGACGATTTTGTATCGGCCAGGACGTTAGGCTCAATTCAGAAAGAATCTGCCGCCAGATCTACTTATGAAATTCTTATTTTTGGATATCAGCCTGGTGGATCGGCCTGGATTATAAAATATCAGCCAGGATGATCCAGGATAATTTTTCTAAAATTTCTCTGGCAATTTTGGAAAGCAATTAATGGTGATTTCGTCCGGGCCGATCGCAAGATCGTCCGGACCGATTAGACATCGGCCAGCTTCATTTCAGGGCGATATTCAGGATAATTTTCCTCATATTTGAACTAATCTGCCAGGACGATATGCCTATCATCCTGGACGATAAATTCGGCAACTTGCATTAATGAGCTCATTTTTAGCTCTTCTATTTAGGCTATGACCAGGCACTTTGTAAGTATCTTTGGCAGCCATTGTAGCTTTGTTATTGTGGGGGAGACTTGAAGAGAGAGAGCTTGAAAGGGAGTGAGGAACGGGTGAAGTCTGAGAGATGGAGAAGATCCTGTGAGGGGGGACTCAAGGGAGTGTGGAGGGGGATTCCACACGGTTGCTCTGTCAGGCTTGCATCTTAATACCGTCGGATTCAAGGCTTATCTCGAGGGAAGTTCACCAAAGAAGAAGTTCACTTTGGTGTCAAAGGACCCGGTAACTCCGCCGCACCGGGGAAGGTGGAAGTGATTTTGTAAGGGCTTCTCCGCCTAACTGTGGGGGCTAAAGGAGAGACACTTGTTTTAGTGCAATACTTGGAGGGTGCCTCCAAGGAGTGGACGTAGGTCAAGGTTTGACCGAATCACTATAAATCTGGTGTGTTCTTTCTTATTATTTGCTTTCGCATTTAATTTCTGCACTTTGATTTCTGTGGTGATTTTGGTTTGAGTTTTATCTTTGGTTTTAAAGTTATCCAATTCACCTCTCTCTTTGTTAGCCTTGGGCCAGTTCTATAGGGCTTAACAACCCTAACGAACTTTCAAGTGATTTCAGAGCACTTTCTAGTGTCATCTGAGCACCTTCATAAACATAATAATAAATAATGGGAAAAAATAGGTTATAAAGCAGTACATTTGGTCCTGACCCTGGATCCTAAGGTGGCATTGACAATGAAGACAAATCCAAACTTGAATAGTGAATGATCACACATGAAATCTTTTATGTTAGACTCCATTTGACTCGTCTTCTTCACATGAGGTGAGAAATATCAACCATTTGGAGCAATAAAGGAATATGAAACTTCATTGATAACTGAGGATTTAGATGATTTCATTCAATAAAGTTTCATGGAAGGCTTTATCAATGGAGGGTTGGAGATTGTGGGTGGTGAAACCATAAATATGGAGTCATGAAATGCTCTCCCTATGGAAATATATATTGAAACCATGAACTTAAAAAGCTTTAATTAAAATTTGATGATCACAAATATCTCTAAAACAATATGACTAATAATCGCAATCTAGTGTATACAAAGAGTAGATGCTTCATCAGGATGATTTAAACACATGAATGAGAGCCGAGTAGTTTATGAAAAACTTGAGTCTTCTTTATGTAAGAGAAAATTCAAACTATCCTTGGAGGCACACACTATAATCAAGCTGAAAGTTCATGAGGGTTATTAAACCTTTATAAACTAGCCTGAAGCTAATAAAGAGGGGGGGGGGGGGTGAATATGTTATTTAAAATTTTCGTAAAGCAAAAAGAAAATCTTTTTGAAATCTTTTTGAATATTTTAAAACAAACAATTTATGCAAAAGCAACACTAATTTCATAATAACAAATTAGATATTTTTACCACAGAATAATGTAGAAATTAAATGCAAAAAAGAAAAGAAAAAACACATCAGAATTATAGTTATTCGGCCAAATTAACCTACGTCCACTACTCAGAAACCTCCTTTTCATAAAAGTAGTGTCTCTCCTTTTTCCCCCACAACAAGGTAGAGAAGCCTTTACAAAATCTTTCCACCAACCCGATGAGGCAAAGTACCTAGATTCTTTTTTTACTCTCTCTAGGAGTAGACAGAGAACCTAAAAATTCTTTTACTCTCTCCTAGAGTAGGCAGAGAACATTAGAATCCTTTTACTCACTCTTGGAGTAGGAAGAGAACCTCATAATCCTTTTACTCCCTCTTGGAGTAGGTAGAGAACCTTAGATCTGATGCTGATAAAAATCTCCCTAGAGCCACCAAGGAACTAAGGAAGAAGCTTGATGAAGATGGTGGAAACCTTTCTTTGGACTACCCATGTGAATCCTTCATAATTCCCCCCTCACAAGGACCTCTCTCTCTCAAAGCTCTCCTCTCTTCCTTCTCTAAGCTCGCTCGCAAGTCAAACAAACAGCAAAAGATTATCTCAAGGATAACATGTGAGTATAAATAGAGAGCCATAAAAAAAAAACCTAATTTTTAATCTAGCGACACTGATCATCCAGTAGGATCATATGATTATCTTATATGATTAGTTCAAAATAGCCCTTTTAATTAGTATGAATTGTATTACCCTGTATGATTAATTCATGAGAAATAGATTGTTCATCTCGGATGATTATACTATCATCTCGGACAATTAGTATAAAACTATTGAACTTTGTTTAGTATGATACCCGGTAATGCCTTATAATCCCACGTAATTCTATCATCTAGTATGAAAGGGGTCAAATGTCCTAGATGCTTAGTTGAAAAACTATGGTATTCATCTGGTATGATAGGTGGCAATCCCTTATCGTTCCATACATGTTCTCTATTATCCAGGATGATCATCACCGATGATCCTATATGATTGGAACAAATCAAATTTTATAATAATTATTCTTCTAATTATATGATTAATTTAGGCATGCTTTTCATCTATCATCCAGGACGATGAGGATCATCATGTATGATATATATTGCTATATCTTGTGTGTAAGGTTACTTAGCTTGAGATCCACCATATATATGACTTGAATCAAGAAAGGTAAAAAGTGCATTAAATATGACATTACATATAGACTCAACCTTAGTCTACCTGATCTTGAGCTAATTTGCATTGCAAGTGAACTTGTGGACCTAAAAGATTAGTAAGTAGGACAAACAAAACATATATACAATAATAATTAAATAATAATAATATTTATTATCATCAAAATCACATTACTTGATCCCAGATTTGCAACACAAGCAAAATAAGGTCACTTAATAAACCAATATGTTTTATAGTCAAGTTATTTTAAAATAAAATTTAAGACCCAATCATTAATAAATTAAATCATAATTTTGTAACAAAAAAGCATAAATATACTTAACAAAAATAATTAGTAAATATTTTTTTTTCATACTTAATGAGCCTCCACTAATTTTTATGTATTATTATAAAGCTCTTTGCAAGTCACTTTTAATTTTGTGAAACTCCATAAAAATACCAAGGTTACTAGGGATATCAAAATTGATAAAAAAAACCCAACACGAACCCTACATTAAAAATTCTAAGTTTGGGTTAACCTGTCTGTCAAACGGGTCAAGTTCAGGTTTTTAATTCTGATATATTTATAAAATAAGCTCTAGTTCGGGTGGATCTGAAAACCTGAAACCAACCTATTTTGGCCCGTTTGTAATTATATGGGACCTGTCTTATCAATTGATCACTCCATCATCATGTCAATTATCACATCACTTGTCGAGTCACTTAGTGCGTCACTTCACTGCTATCAGCCTATCGCCATCCCACCCGAGCTCGGAGCTACCATTATTGCCTTGCCTATTATCATAATCGGTCATCCTGCATGTGCTATTATTATTGACATGACATTGTGGCTTCTAATTATATCAAAGATAAGAATATTGCAAATCAATGTACCACATCATCCCACTTGCACTGCCACCATTACTGTCGTCCCGCTGCAGCTGCAGCTGTTGCCCTGTCGGTTATCTCTATCCCCCTGTACTGCCATTTTTGTTTGAGTCTTGATGAGTGCATGATTATAACCCTACTGGGTTGGGTTGGGTCAACCTAATAACCCACATGGTCGATTCCTATTTGACTATCCTGACCCATTTATAAAATCGAAACGAGTTAGTGTCGACCCGTTTATGCCGAGTCAACTCGGGTTTGACCCAAACCCGACCCGTTGAATAGAATTGACACCTTTAAAGGCAACCAATTTTGAAAAAAAAAATAGTATAGCTCTTCTTAAGTCTTTGCGAATCTTGGCATTCGTAAAAGCTTTTGGGTCACTATAAGTATAAATTTTAGAAATTCTTTTTAATAATTTAAAAATAAATTTTGCTAATTAATGATGGTTTCATTCAAATTTTTAAATGTTTGAAAGTTGTGATTATAGCAAATAATTGCATTAATAATAAAAAAAGGAATTACAACCTACAAGATCGATTCCTCCTTTAATAAATTATAAAAAGAAGAAGGAACCTTATTCAAATTAAACTCTTCCCAGAGAAAATAACTAAAAATAGTATAGTTAGCACACAAATCTGCTAACTTATTGCAATTCCTATCTATACAATTAAAGATGACATGGTTGAAGTCCTTGATAAAGTTCAGATCTCCCAACTCCTTCCCACCTTTGCTTATTGCATCTTAAGGTAATTTAATGATGTTAAAATTATCACTTTCAATGATAACTCCCTTGTAACTGAACATCTTGATAATAAATCTTGAAAGCTGTGATTACATTGATATTCTATTTTTAATTAATTTTAATTGTAAAATGAAGCGCTAGGTTTGACATGAAAATAGTTTTTTCGAACCCTATATTAATCACTTTTTTTAACCATATGATTTTGAGCCCTCTTTCCAAAAATCATAATTTTGCTTGAGAAATCTCCAATTATATATACTTGTGAGAGCTTTTATGGGTTTTTTTCTACCAAAAATCAAGATGAATTTATGTAGCTTACTTGCCATAAAAACTTTAAACATTTAATGGTTGGTTTGCTAAAAAATTTCACATTGTCAAATCATTGCATGTAAGAACTCAAAGTTCATTATAAGTTATGATTTCTATTATTTATATATTTTGTATTATTTCGAAGTATTTTGGTTGAGAATATGCATAGTTAGTTATCCTAAATAAAAGTTCGAGTAGGTTGTTAAACCTCATAGAACTAGCCCAAGGCGCACTAAGAGGGGGGTAAATTGATAATTTTGAAAACCCCTATGCAGGAATACTACTTTTTGTTTTTTTTTTAGCCACAAAATAACATAAAATTTTAATTCATATAGATTACTCAAAATAACATGCGGAAGTAATTTATAAAAAAAATTATATGATAAAAGTTTTTTTAACTCATGTAAAGATTATTATAGCAAAAAAGTTTAAACTCGGTGTTATTGATTAATAAGATTGAAACCAATAAACTCATCTTGCAAAGAAAACAAACTATAAGAAAATAAAAATGTGGAAAATAAAAAAGTGCACTAGAAATTTTTATAGAAATTTGGTCAACCTTGACCTACGCCCACTCCCTGGAGCCCTCCACTCTGATTATTGCACTAAAATTATGTGACTCTCCTTTTGCTCCCATAATAACGCAAAGAAGCCCTTACAATCTCATTTTCACCAAACTTGATGTGGCAGAGTGCTGGAAGCTATGGCACATTCCTAGTGAAAGTAGTGGACCTTGAATAATTTTTCTCCCTCCTCGAGAAGGTAGAGAACCCAAAGCTTTTTCTCCCTCCTCAAGAAGGTAGTGTACCTCCAATCTTTTTCTCCCTCCTGGAGAACGCAGAGTACCTCAAGGACTTGACTGCATAGCCTCTCTCCCAATAGAGCTTTCAAGGACTCACCAAGGCCATAGGAGGAGTAAGGGTGTAACGAGCCCAGAGCAACCATGTGATCCCCTTAAACTTCTTCTCCCTCACGCTCAACCTCACCTTCTCCTTCCTCTCAAACCCTAATTTTCTCTCAAAAGAACCTCTCTTAGAGTTCCTTCTTCAACCAAAGACTCCTCTCTCTCTCTCTCTCTCTCTCTCTCTCTCTCTCTCTCTCTCTCTCTCTCTCTTTCTCTCTCTCTCTCTCTCTTTCTCTCTCTCTATCTATCTTTCTCTCTCTTAAATGAAGTTATAAAAGTTGCTTAGGTAATGAGCTTCAAAAACACTAAAATTTAGTGAAGCCAACTTCTATTCATATAGAATGATATAAGGTCAGACAATACAATTAGTTCAAAAACTTGTCCCATTAAGTATAATGTGAATAATCATTTCAAATAAGTTGTTCAACTTTTTGGACACATCGTATAGTATGATCCGAAAATCATTCAGTATGATCTATTTACTTTCTTTATGTTTATACAGGTTGATTCCTAGGACAATTGGAAATCATCTCTATCAATTGGCATGTATTATTCTCATTGTATAGTATGGTTTAATTAATTTTTAGTGATTCATCACGTACGATGTAAACCTCCTACAGTACAATTAGTTCAAAAATCTTAGTTTCATTTGGTACAATCTTTGGGATGAACAAAATTCATCTCTGTCAATCGTACGGTATGATCCCCATTGTATAGTATGATCGGCTACCATTAATTAAACCACGATTTGATTAACTAATTATGGGGTTTAATTTAAGTAAGATTTTAAATTTCTATATAATGCTAGTCATATCATATAAAACGATTAGTTCAAAATTCAAATTATGAATTTCTTAATTTATTCGGGGTTACGGTTTTTAGATCATAACAAATTATACAATACCATAGTAATCATATAGTACGATTATTTCACAAAAATTAATTATTCAATTAGCTATTAAACTCATTCTTCGTATAACTAATTGTACTGTTGTATAGTATGATTAGTACGAAAATTTTAACTTTAAAATTTTTGCCCTCCCCCTATGTGTGTGCATAATCACCCAATTGCATACACTCTTATGTGGTCATACTAAAGAAATAGAAAATAAAAAAAATTAAAAGTACAAACTCTTTGCTTGAGATCCTAATTTACACAATCTTGAGTTTCTAGTAGTCTTGAGTAGTGTATATTTTACCTTCAATATTAGTGCTCATAGACAAAAAATATCCAAAATATTTTTATTGAGAAAAATAACAATTCAATCAATAATATTTGTCATCATCAAAATTACAGACTAGGAATCTAGATTGTAAGAAACTCACCCTTTTTATTATGGCAAACAAATTTGGTGTAGAGGTGAAATAAAATTCTTTTCTCCTAAGCTCCCCTTCACTGGTGATAAATTTAAAAACTATGGGTTTAAAAAAATTATTTAATTTATTTTTATTTTTATTATTATTTTTTTAATACACATAAAAAGAAGTAGAATTAAAGACAGAAAAATAAAATAGTAGAAATAAAATAGACATAATTCTATTAAAAAACATACAACCAAACATAATTTTCTCTCCCTTTTGACATCACCAAAAAGAGGAATACGAAGAAAATAAGCTGAATATTATAAGACATTGAGATAATAAAACATAATAAATAAGTACTAAAAGTAAGATGGATCATGATCAGGTGGTGGTGGTGGTTGTTGAAAATATTTATGGATGGATGTGAATTGATCTTCAATTGAGGAAAACTTTTCTCCAAACCATCTCATTTCTTCCTCGTGTTGCTATTATTGTTGAATGTAATAGTCTAGATAGGGTTCAAATAGCTCGAGCCTCTGAATTATTTTTTCATGAGGGTAGGTAGGTTTAGGTTGTGGTATTGGTGACGGTGCAGGTTATGGTGCAAGTCCACATGCAGGAGCAGCTTCCCCTTCTTCATCAAAATCTAGCTCTATATGCTCATGCCTTAGATGAAAAAGAACATGGAAGGAAGCATTTGTATATAAGATATCAATATTATCAGAGGGTGCATAATATGTAAGTTCATCTTTCTTGTCAAGGATGTATGCTATGACATGACCTAGGGCAATTTTTATTTTCTCCTATTCGAGGGATGTTGAATTAGAGTCATGTTTTAGATATAGTCAATAATTATTTGAGCTTCATCAAATTTAGTATTGGACATTATGAAATATGTTACTAAGAAAAAAGTGGAGTGATGTTGACACGATCACTAGCCTTGGAAATAATTGAAGTTCAAAGAACATGCTGGATAATTCAGGCATTTTGATTTAGAGAGTGGACTAAGGGTTGATGTTGATTTAAAGACACATTCTGAATGGTTAGTTTATAGCACTCCAATCAAATTTAGTTCTAAAGGCCATGGATTATGGATAAGGTCCTTCAGTAGAAAGATTAATATACTCCCCAAAATCTTTCTTATTGATTTATATGGGTCATCAACATACATATATAGGAGGTCATGGTGAAGGTTTCCACATTGATCCTAAAGTTGGCTAGGAATTTATATAGTAGCTCAGAAGTAAAAAAGAAATGCTAAGGTGAGAAGGAATTGAAGAGTTGTGGAAGGAAAGAGGCTCATCACCTCAAAGTTTAGAGTAGATTGATTGAGCATTCTAGAGAGGGTGATGCAAGCCTCTTTGAATTTATAGTACACATCTTCATCTTGAACGGATCAAAATTGACTGTCGACTAAGCAACGAGAGGAGGAGCTCCCTTGGGTTATTCAACCGCTTTTACTTCCACCGGCCATTAGAGAATCCTAAGGTTATGAATGTAGGAATGTAAAGAAAGAAGGATTTGAATGGATTGAAAACTTAGTGACCCTTCAATTTATAGATTTGAGGGAAATCGTATATTATAATCATGAGAGTTAAGTCATCTAGACAACTTTTATGGTCAAATCATACAATATGATCAATATCGTACTAGACGACCTTAAGGAATTGAGTTCATCCATAGGAATCGTAACCTTTCATACCATACTCTAGGTGCTTGTTCTAGTCTATATAATGTTTTCTTTTGCTTGAATAAATGATTTGAAAATTATGTATTTTCAAAGCCTGGGGGTTATTCAACATAAATATTCTCTTTAATCACCACATTTAAGAAGACACTCTTAACTTCCATTAGATACAATTTAAATCCCACAAAGCAGGTAAAATCTAGTAGCACCATAATGGCTTCTATTCTAGCTACAAAGGCAAAGTTTTCCTCAAAATTAATTCATTCAATCTAATTATACCCCTTAGTTATTAATCTGGCTTTATTTCTTATCACTATTATAGAGTCATTCTTTTTATTTTTGAACACCTAATTTGTTTCAACCACACTTAGGTCCTTTGGTCTTTTTACTAGCTCCTATAAATCATTTCTAACAAATTAATTTAGCTTTATTTACATTGCTAGGATCCAGAATTTATTAGCTAGGGCTTGATCTATGTTGGTTGATTCTATCATAGAGATAAATGCATAATAACTAACTTCCTTCCTCGGTCCATGTCTAGTTTTAACACCTTCAGATGGGTTTCCTAAGATTAGTTCTTTAGGATGACTAGAAGAATATCTCCATTCTCTAGGCAGTCATTCCTAAGGTTTTACTCTATCTCCTATAGTAATGGCTTCTACCCCTTGAATGACTTCTCCTTCTTCTTATTCTTCAGTTTTAGATTTAAAGGTCCTATCTAATTCATCAAATATAACATGGGTAGACTCTTTTACTACCAATGTCCTCTTATTAAAGAATCTATAGGCTTTACCTACAGATGAATAACCTAAGAAGACTCCATCATATTTTGGATCAAATTTTCCAAAAGTTCATTTTCTATTGACCAGGATAAATTATTTACACCCAAAAACATGCAAGTGATAAATTTTAGGTGTCCTACCCTTAAGGAGTTTATAGGGTGTCTTATTTTGCTTAGATCTAATATTCACTCTATTTTAAATATAATAAAAAATATTTACTGTTTTAGTCCAAAAATATATAGGAAGTGAGTATTAAGTTAGCATGACCCTAATAGCTTCTACCAAGGTTCTATTTTTCCTTTAAGCTATTCCATTTTACTAAGGGGTCCTAGTGGCAGAGAAGTTATGTTATATACCTATTTAATGACAAAAAGATTCAAACCTATCATTTTTAAATTATCCATTATGATCACTATGAATAGTTAAAATTTCACATACCAATTTTCTTTGAATCCAGGTGGAGAATGTTTTAAATTACTTAAATAACTCACTCAAATGTGCTAGGAATCTAACTCAGGTAAATCTAAAGAAGTCGCCTACTATTACAAATCCATATGTCTTTCCTTTTATTTTGGTTGTACTAACTAGTCCAAATATGTCCATATAAAAGGATTTCTAATGGCCTAGAGGTATTAATTTCTTTGATTGAGTGAAATGAAGTCTTAACTTATTTTCCTAGTTGGCAGGCATCACATAGATGATCCTTAATGAAGTCTAACCTAGGTATTCCTCTAACTATATATTTTTGGATGATCTTTCTAAGAGTTTTCATGCTTGTATAACATAGTGTCCTATAGTATAGCTAAGAATCATCAATAATAGTTTTCAAATAGAGGGAATCAGTGTATTCAACACAGTTCAAATCAAGTATATAAATGTTATTCACCTTTTCCCTTTTAAAAACAATTTACCAATCAAGCTAATCATGTATTTTATAGATAGGAATTTAAAATCAAAGCCCTTATCACACAATTGACTAATACTAAATAAGTTATACTTTAAGCCATCAACTAAAAAAATATTTGCAATTATAAACTTTTTAGAGTTGCCAATTATACCTGAGTCAACCACTTTTGTAGTGGTGTTGTCCCCTTGTGTGACCTTGCCTCCTAACCTGGCCTTTAGTGTGATGAACTACTTTAAATCACTAATCATGTACCTTGAGCATCCACTGTCTAGATACCACATACTCTCACTAGGTCTTTGGTGAGAGCACCCTTACAAAGTCATTCAATTGTTAAATTTAGAAACCCAAGTGAGTTTGGGTTCCACCTTATGCTTGAAATGAATGATATGAATGCATGCTAAGTTGTAATGCATGTAATTTTGGCTTCCAAACTAAATATGTCTTATGATGGATAGAGTAAGTGTGAGCTATATGTCCTAACATACCACAGAAGTAACACATAACACCAGGAAATGAATTTACTAATCTAAGTGAGTTATGGCGCCTCTTCTTAAGGTTATATGATGCATGCTATAATGAAGGGTTATGAAATTGTGCCAAGGCAAGTGATGATTTATTATTTTGAAATGTTTTTATTTTTTCTTCTAAAAACTTATTTGCACTTTCTAGAACAATACTTCTATTTTTAATGCATGCTCACTTTCATACATTCCTAATGCACGTGTTTCTAATTCCTTAAATGCATTTTCTAGTTGAATATAATATGTTTTCAAGGAATCATATGCATTAAATAAATCAATATGCTTCTTGTTTAATGCATCATATTCATCAAGTATAGTCATGCGATCATTATTTAAACTAGAATGCTCGGTAATCAGACTAGCACGCTCTTTTTGTAATGTACTATATTCAATATTGAGACTATCATACATCTTTTTTTAACTTCCTATATGAATCATAAATTTTTTCTAAAATAATAAATAATTCATCATAAGAATGTTAACATGTCTCATCTTGATATGATTGATTAAGATTATCATTAGCCATAAGACACAAGTTTGTTACCTTCTCTTTTGCTTCCAATTCTAATGATTCTAAGGTGGAGTCCCCAAAAGCTTTGTGTATTTGCTTTCCTTTCTTGAACTTTGGCTTTTATTTACCCTTCTTATTGTTCGGGTGAGCTTTTAGGTTGGGGTAGTCTATTCTTTTAAGTGTCCTGACTTTCGACACTTTAAACAAATAACATCTTATAACATTTTAGAATTTTTATTTATTTTACCTTATTCCACTATTGATGATGCCTTTTTCCCTCTTTAGAAAGCTTTTAAATTGTCTTATCATCAATGCTATGTTATCCTCTCCTTCATCTATAGAGATGTCACTTACTAACTAATTTGCTTTAAGTGCCATTATTTTTTCCTTCTTTTCACCTATATCACTTTCAATTTAACTCACTAGTTACTTGTAGGCAATGAGTGACCCAAATAAGTTGTCAATAGAATAGATATTTAAATCCATAGATTCAATAATTGGAGTAACTTTAGTATCATATGCACTAGGCAGGCAACATAGGATTTTATTAACTTTTTTTTAACTAAAAAGCTCTCTACCCAATGCATGTAGGAATATCACTATTTATATAAACCTAGTGTACATTTCTGAAATGGACTTATTAGGTTTCATGTGAAACAATTTATAGTCATGAAGTAGGATGTTTAGCATAGACTATTTTACTTTTCTAGTTCCCTCATATGTAATGCATAGTTTAGCTCATATCTCCTTCCTCATAGTACATGTTGAAATGTGCATATAATCTTCAGACTTTAAAGCACATAAAAAATAGTTTAAGCATTTAACATTTAATTGAGCTAAGTCTCTATCCTCACTACTTCATTCATTAAGATGTAATTCAATTTTAATGTCATTAATCAAACGAGATGGTGGACAAAAACCTTCATTGTACTTAAAACCGCATGCAATAATAAATATATTATAAAAAGATAGACATGCAAATTTTCTATAAATCAAATGGTATATTATCAAACAGTAGTGTACATGTTATTAAATAACCCTCCGCGGTATTTAAATTATCAAAATGTGCAATTAATATTTTCTTGAAGATTTTAAAATCTAAATTTCAAGACCCGCTCTAATACCACTTAAAAGTTTAAGTTGTTAAACCTCACAGAACAAGCATGAAGAGCAGGGTGAATTAGTAATTTTAAAAACTCCTAAGCAGAAACACTACTTTTTAATTTTTGTTTTAGCCACAAGATAACTTACAACTTAATTCAGATAGTTTACTTAAGATAACATGCGGAAGCAATTTATACAAAATTTATTTGATAAAAGTTTTATTTTTATTTTTAACACATGCAAATGTTCTTGTAGTAAAGAGATTTAAACTTAGTGCAGTTGATTGATAAGATTGAAACCAATAAAGTTAACTTGCATAGAAAGAAAACTATAGGAAAATAAAAATGCAAAAAATGAAAAAAAACACACCAAAATTTTTTATAATGGTTTGGTCAACCTTAACCTATATCAACTCCCCGGAGTCCTTCACTCTGATTATTGCAGCAACACTAAGTGACTCTCCTTTTGCTCCCACAATAAGGCGGAGAAGCCCTTATCGACTCAATTTCACCAAACCTGATGCGATAGACTGGAAGCTACGTTACCTTTCTAGTGATGGTAGTAGACCTTGAATCATTTTTCTCCTTCATGGAGAATATACAGATAACCCAAAGCTTTTCCTACCTCCTTGAGAAGGTAGCATACCTCAAAAATTTTTTTCCCTCCTAGAGAAGGTAGAGTACCTTGAGGACTTGACTTCAAAGCCTCTCTCCCAAGAGAGCGTTCAAGGACGCACCAAGGTCACAATAGGAGCAGGGGTGAAGCTAGCCCAAAGCAACCGTGTGATTCCCCCACACTCCTCCCTCATGTTCAACCTCACATTCTCCTTCCTCAAAACCTTGGTTTTCTCTCAAAAGCATCACTCTCAGAGTTCCTTCTTAAGCTCAAGACTCCTCTCTCTCTCTCTTCTTTTTTTTTTTAAACGAAGTTATAAAAGTTACTTAAGTAATGAGCTTCAAAAACCCTAAAATTCAATTGAGTCATCTTCTATTCATATAGTACAATATAAGGTCATATAGTACAATCAATTTAAAAACTAGTCTTATCTAGTATGTTGTGAACAATCATTTCATATGAGCTATTCATCTTTTTGAACATATCATACATTACGATCCTAAGATCATCCAATATGATCTATTTACTTTCTCTCTATTAGTACAGGACGATTATTGGGATGATTAGAAATAGCCTTTGTCAATCATCCCATATTGATCTCATTGTACGGTATGATTTAGTTCATTTTTAGTGATTCGTCCAATACGATGTAAATATGCTACAATATGATTCATTCAAAATGCATGGTTTCTTTTGGTACGATCTTTAGGACAACCAAACTTCATCTCTATCTATTGTATGGTATGATCCCCATCGTATTGTATGATCGGCTATCATTAATTAAATCATGATTTGATTAATTAATCATGGGGATTAATTTAAGTAAGATTTTAAATTTTTATACATTATGATTAGTTCAAAAATCAAAATTTGACTATCTTACTTAATTTATTCTGCTACTATGATTTTCACATCGTAAAGAATTATACATTACGATAATAATCGTACAATATAATTAGTTCACAGGAATTAATTGTTCAATTTGCAGTCAAATCCATTCTCTGTATAACTGATTGTATAATATGATTGTAGTACTGTATGATTAGCACAAATAATTTTAACCTCAAAATTTTCTCATTCCCCCATCTATATGCACGGTTACTCAATTACATACACTCTTATGTGGCCAGACACAAGAAATAAAAAAATAAAAAAATTAAAAGTACATAAACTCTTACTTGACGTCCTATTTTTCCTAATATTGAGTTTCCAGTAGCCATGGGCACCGTCTATTTTACCTGCAATGTTAGTGCTCACAGATAGAAAGAATATCCAAAACATCTATTGAAAAAATAACAAATTAATCAATAATATTTGTTATCATCAAAATCAGAGACTAGGGATCCTTGATTTCAACACTAAATAAGTTATTGTTATAAAGGCTTCTTCGCCTCAAAGGTGCAATATTTTTCCTTGCAAGTTGAGCAAAAAATTTTGTGTAGAGTACTTTTCGACCCTAGGTCAAGTACTTTTTGAACCATTATGATTTTGTAGCCCTATTTCAAAAAATCTTAATTTTCAATTATAAATCAACCACTATCTCTAGTTGTGAAACTTTTTATGGAGTTTTTCTCTACTAGAAACTATGATGAAATTAAGTAGCTTGCTTGCCGTAAAATTTTCCTTCAACATTTGATGGATGGTTTACTCAAAATTTTCACATTTTCAAATCTAAGAACTCAAAATTCAATTTAAGCTGTGATTTTTATTATTATATGTTTTTATATTTGTTTGATGTGTTTTGATTGAGAATATATGTGGCAGGCTGTCCATGTGTAGGAAGGGAGGTTGTCCCTAAATAGGTGATTGCTATAAATGTTTCTCCTCTTGAAAGGTACAATATTTTTCTTTAGTGCAAGTTGAGCCATTTACTTATTTAGTGATTTGATTATTATTTGCTTTTCACATCATGTGATGTAGTGATGATATCTATTATTTACATTTTTAGAGGTAAAACAATCTAAAATTTTTTAAATTAGCCCAATTCACTCTCACCTCTTCGGCAAGTGTCAACTAATAATACATATACATATATTACCACCACCATGATACATTAAGTGCTTGAAAGGTGACAGAGACGTCGCTACTATCACTACCACTATCAATAATTTGGATCTCAAACATTGCAAATCATATGCACAGGAGTCATGTGCGTGCTTACTGTTATGCTAAAAAAAACTATTATGAAAGTATTAAATACCTATTCTTATGTTTAATATTTCTATTTTTTTTAAATAACTGTTTAAATTAAAAAAAAAACAAAATATATTATTATTATTATTTTAGTTTTTTACTAAAATAAAATAAAATTCTAAAATAAGATCCAAGTGTTAAAATTAAATCATTCCGACTTCAATCTAGAAAGTGGTGTTGGAATCTTCCATCTCATGGCTTAGTAGTTGGCGCTTCGGCCCAAATCTTAGAGGTGTAGAATCAATTTCAATTAGAATATGAATGGATATATGAGCATTGTGCTTTGGCCTAATATTCTAAAAACAATAATATAAGTGGTGTCTATTGATAATAGAAATTATTGTTAATATTTTGGATCAAATTAGGCCAATATTCTGAAAGAAAAAAGAAAAAACCTCATCTAATCGTGTAGCGCACTTTAGCCTCATGATGGGAAGATTTGACTCCCAACACATGTCGTAATGGGCTATATAATTTTATGATTAAGGCTTCGTTTGAGATGACTTTCTTATTGCTTCTTAAAATACTTTTTAGTTTAAAATTTAATATTTTATACTAGAAAACTGTTTTAAGAAGCAATAAGAAAGTCGTCGATGAAAAGTGAGTGTAAAGTAAAGTAAATGCAGGGGTTTTAAAAGTTTGGTGTTAGTTTGGACAAAAAACAAATCCAAGATAAAGTAAACTGAATGCAATGTATTTCATTTTAGTTATTTTTTAGGTAAATTGTTCTCACCCAGTTTTGAGCTAGAATAGTTTGCACCACTGTAAAGCTTGCTTGACCACTGTTGATGACCATTGTCTCCGTCGCGACCCTACTACTGGCCGTTGTTGCTATAATCCATTGCCGCCAATCGGCCACTCTCGACCACCACACTGCCGCCGCCATCACCCACCACTCACCGCCTGCCCATCGCC
The DNA here is from genome assembly GCF_001605985.2 of Dendrobium catenatum. NCBI lineage: Eukaryota > Viridiplantae > Streptophyta > Magnoliopsida > Asparagales > Orchidaceae > Dendrobium > Dendrobium catenatum. Next base: position 718,327 of record NW_021320010.1, on the reverse strand, counting down.
ACCACCATGGTTGCCCACTATCGACTGCAAATGTCGCCCAATGTACCCCATGGCTGTCACCCATTGCTGTCCACAGCTACAAAGTCCTACATGGGGCCTGGGTTAGGTACCTATTGGGTACCCACACCCATCATGTTGACTTTCAGAATGTCGTACCCACCCATGTTCACTCACTTTACATGCTTTTTGAACGTAGTCCGCCACAGACTGATGGCCTTAAGGTTTGTTGCCCTATGCTATGGTTGCAACCTTTCAAGCCGCACATCAGAATTTACCATGGGCACAACATGGTTCAATGTTGCGCACTGCATAGTGAGGATTGTGGTAATATATGATATATGGTGATTAGCAATATAAATTGATTTTATCCTCCCATGTTTAGTACCCACTCGTACCCACCCACGAAGCCATGAGCGTATCCATACTCATCCATATCAATTGGATATGTGTATGCATGTGGGTAGCTATGTATATGGGTACCCAATGTCGGGCTTTGCACAATTACTACCCACCATCGAGCACTGTTGCCGCTGCCTACAATCTCCATTGCCACTACCTGCTGCTACCAATCACTGGTCACTCACATGCGGTCGCCGCCTGCCCGCCATAGCCACCATCACCGTTGCCCCATAGCTAGCTGCATACAGCTTGATGCCTACACCGCCACTGCTCACTGCTACCACCTGTTAGTTGCCAACCATCACTATGGCCACCACTAACGTTGCCCTCCAATGCTTAAAATCATTCAAGACATAATTTTTTATACTTAATATTGCATTCACTTTACTTCAAATCAAATAAAAAATAAAGACATACATTTTTTTTACACTAATCCAAAATATAACTTTAAAATATTTTTTTCCTATTGAATTATTTTACATTGCATTTCTTTTCAATGGGGTTGTTTTTTCTAGGGGTGTCAATATTTGACACGACTCGGAAACCCGACCCGAACCCTACCTGAAAATTTCGGGTTAGGGTCAACCCGTTTGAGAAACGAGTTTGGTTTGGGTTCAGGTTTTGGCCCGTTTGTAAAATTTGTAGAGTTCGGGTTGACCCGGAAACACAGAAATGACCCAGAATGACTCGCATGGCACAGGATTTCGTGTCGAGTCTGCCGTGACCGCGTTGAGTCTGCCCTGCGCCTGAGTTAGAGTCGAGTCACATCATGACCGTGTCGAGTCTGCATGAGTTTGAATTTTCCTGCATAAATGCGTTTGTTCGCACCACTTCTCATAGTCGTTGAATCATGTCGCTGTCCCTGTAAAGTCCGCTCGCGTTCAATTTCACGTCGCCGTCGAAGTTTCGCGTCCGAAAGACTGAGTCAAGTTGATTTCGCTTTCGAAAAATTGCAGTCAACGTCAGAGATCAAGTTGATTTCGCGGTGCCGTCTCGCTCTTGTGGAAGATTTACAAAGTTTCGGGTCGGGACGGTTAACTCAAATCCAAAGCAGATTGAATTCAGATATGAAAAACTGACCTGTTTTTAAAAATAGATCTGATTCGCATTGGATCAAATAGTGCCGAACCGTTCTGAGTTGATCCAAACCCTACCTACGTTTTTCCCTAGAATAAACTGCCCGGATGGGCACCGAAACTCGGGTGGCTGCTCGTTAGCCACGGAGAGAGAGGAGAATGACAGTAGCAGCAGGGCTAGGGTATGCGCTAATAGCCCTCGGCCCGGCGCTCTCCATCTTCGTCTCCGTCATCGCCAAGAAACCCTTCCTCGTCCTCACGCTTCTCTCCAGGTAATTTCGCCCTTATCGTTTGTATTATTATTTTTGAGAGCTGTTAAATCTTACGTGTAGCTAAACAGTCCCTTGGGAAGATTCTGCTGCTGAATGAAATTTAGCTTTTTGATAATATGAACTTGCATAATTTTAGAAAAAATTCAGACATAATCCGGAGAAATTCTTTAAACTTTTCTTGTGGGGTTTATCTAACAATATACAAAGGCTGATCCAAGCTCGGGGCTGTGATTTCTTGTTGCAGCACACTTTTTTGGCTTGTAAGCTTGATTCTTCTTTCGGGAGCATGGAGGGCGTTTCTTCCTATTAAGTCATCCGCATTGTGGGCTTACGTGATTGTTATAGTCACATCAGTTAGCTTCCAGGAAGGCGTGCGTCTTGTCTTCTGGAAATTGTACAAGTAGGTCGAACAGTTTACAACTTATGCTTTAGTTTCTTTGTGTAGCACAAGCTATTATCTTTTGAGATGAGGATTTCTGTGGAGAGCGCGGGATCCTAAGCGCTTTTGTTGTGATTATGTTGCAAGAATTGATTCTCGTAACCTTGTTAGGAAACTCGAAGAAATGTTGAATGCCTTTGCTGACCGAAAATCTAAGCCTCGTCTCTTCCTGACTGATAAGATGCAGATTGGACTCGGTATGTTGGCATTCTTAAAATCTTAATATGCTGCGTCGGCATTCTTAAAATCTTAATATACTGCGTCGGCATTCTTGCTGCACTAAACCTTCCTTACATAATTAGATCAATTTGTTTTACTTTGTAACGGATGATATCTGCTAAATTTGAATGGTTTTATGTCCGAGACTAAGATGCGTGCTTGTTGAACGGGACGGCTGTTTTTTAATACCTAACTTGCATTGGAAAGAAGGATCATGCCCCTTCTTTTTTTCCTAGTAAAAAATTGGCTGATGTTGTCATCAGTATTCGAAACCAATGCTGTAATGAATATTCATTGTGTGGAATTACTGTTTACTGTTTTTTTATTCAATGAATAACATGGTAGGGGAGTTGTACCAGGTTAAGAAAGATATTATGTTACTGGAATTTAGCTATAAGTTGTTAAACAGTGGTCTAAACATTCAAATAAAATACTTAAGGAGCATGCTATTTAAATGTCTTTCTAAGGTTAATTATCATTTTTTTAGATAAAACCCCACCGAAGAGGCCTATGCGTTAATGATGAGAAAAAAAAAGTCCATAATGACTCCAAAGCTCACTAAAATACAACATTTGAAAGATAAAAACCTAAGAGCCTCAAAATTCACCTAAAAATAAAAACCAAGACAATACAAAAAGAAGATCAGCCTAAGCACAAGCAAACAAAAAAGGAGTTAGGGGAAGTCACCAATAAAAATTAATTATCATTATTAGACCACATTTTCATGTAGTAGGCATAACAAATCTTATTTGCTGAACTATTACTTGAATGAATGGAGTATAATAAGGATGTATAAATGCAACTTTTGACATAATATTTGATTATTGGGCTTGTTAGAGGACAGCCAAATATTGTCTTTTCTATAAGAATGGATGGGATGATTCTTTATCCGTGATGCATGCATGATAGAAAACAGGATGGTGGAAACTTCATAGAGTTTGATACTTTGATTATTCAAAATGAAAAGGGATGAAACCAATCCTTTTATATTCATATAGTGTGGAAGGAAAGAAAGCCAATCGGATAGTCTTTACTTCATTTTCCTAACACATGTTCTCTTGCAAGAGTCCTATTGAAAGAACTTCAAGTAGATATGCTATTATCTGCAAAGAATTTTTTTTCTTTTGTGTATGGGAATCATGTTGACTGATTTAAGGAAGATGTGTGAAAAGAGTGCAGGAGGCGTAGAAAGATACATAATTGAATCATCAAAATAGGTTGTGCCATATCTTCAGAACATAATGGAAATTGAATCTTCAAAGCTTCAATGAGAGGGGAGGTCAAGTATCCGTTTGGCTACCAGAAAATTTCATTTCATTATGTTATAATTACAACTGTCCATGAAATGATCCTTTTATATAAGGATTTTAAACCATAAAAGTTCTAAAGTACTACTGACAAATAAATTAATGACATGAAGAACTAAAGTAAAATGATTAAAGCAATTTAATTTTCTAAAGAACTTAACGTATAAATAAGTTCATTAGTTAATCAACTTTATGATCATTGTGGAAGCCTGATGATAGCAACTTTGGTAGTTGCTAATCTATGGAAATCCTTAAACATTTTCTATGGGCTGCTTTAGCTCTCCCGAGGTGTTAAGAATTGTTCCTTTGAGACTAACATTAGTGATTGGGAAAATGGTGGAACTACTCTTCATAGCAAATTATATAACCACTCAAAGGTAGATGATATCTCCAACAAATTAAAAAAAGGCTTGTGTCTCCTAATGCTAATACTAGAAGGCACAGTGGATGCAAAATAAACAAGCTCCTTACAAGATCATCTATGGAAGTATAACAAGTGCAGGGGTTCCATTGTCATTGCAAATTCCATCTGTAGAAGTAAAACATGTTCTATAGGCTTGAGACTATCTCAACCAAGCTTCATCAAAATTAGGATCAATATAAATGTCAAAAGGTAAATTATGTGCAAACATATTAGGTCATAATTGCTTAATATTGTAATTAAGCTTTATAACTGTTAAAATCCAGCCATTAAAACACAAATAAATCCAACGGCTACAGTGGTCAATCCGTGGGACACATGACTCATGACAGAATACCTTCCATATTCGGGTAGCTGGTTTAGAAAGGATTATAGAAGGATTATATTAGAGTTATTCTGTATTTATTTGTTTCTTTCTTAAGATATCTTGTATAGGTCTATAAATAGGGATGATTTTCTATAATAAAATTAAGCTTTTCCGCTCAAATTCCTAGTTCCAACATGGTATCAGAGTCACGACGAAAATAAAGAGGAAACCATTGACGAAGCCTTACCGGACGGAGCCTGAAGCAAGAGCTGACGAAGTCGAAAGCCTCGATCCTCGTAGAAGCTGAAATCGAAAGCCTTGGCGTCGCCTAAGAGATCCTTGCGAAACGAAGCTTTACCGATGGAACCCGAAGTCTTGATCCATGCATGCATAAGAAGAGAAGACCTTGCGAGGGAAGCTTTACCGACGCCTCGCGGACGGAAGAGGCCAAGACCTTGCGGGACTAGGTCTTGCTGACGACTTGACGATCCTCGAGTGCAAGAGAAAAAGAAGTAGAAAAAGCCTACGCCACTCCCCTCCGGTTGACTTCCCATGCGGATGCGAGTCGACCAGAAGACTCGCATGCAGACGTGCAGACTAGTCTGGAAGATCTGACTGCAAGAGCTAAGTGGGCGGAAACTTGCGGGAGAAGCTCCTCACGTGCTACCTGATCCAGGGTTGTGTCGTTTCGGTTTGCCCTACAAGTAAACCGAGAGGAAAAAAATCATCCTTTATTGCCAAAACTAAAGATTGGAGGATTATTTTGAAGCCTTCATTTCTACCCAAAATTGACATCTTAATGTCAGAAATTAACAAGGTTTGAAAACCGGACCGGACAACGAACGTGAAGAAGGAGAGGTTCACGGTTGACCGGTCGAACCGGATGACGTAATAAATAATAATATTATTAAAATTTATAAAATGAATTATAAATTTTGCTCTAATAACATATTTTATTTTTCTCCAGGCTTTCAGTTAAGAGGTGAGAATTAATGTGATGTTCACTTTCTCAAGAGCAAAATCAAGTGCAAGCCAAGTAAAAGAGATAATAACACCTGTTAATTTGAAAGATTAACGTTGATATTTGCTTGTAAAAACATCATTAACAATCATCAGGAATTACGAAACCTTCTATAATGCAGTAAACTATAAGGGGAATGATAACGGCATAAAAAGTTACATAAAAAATCAAATAAAACATAGAAAGAAAACTTATATCCAAATAAATTTAACATTAAGCAATAAGCATAAAGTATTGGATTATCAGAGATCACTGGATAATAATAAATACTAATAAAAATCAAGAACCCTAGCTTTCTCTAGTCGTAGGGATCCAAAACAAACAACAATGGAAAGAAATAGCTCACGGTAAATCGTGCGTCGGCTGGGAGGTCGGAGGAGTTCACCGACGGCTGGGATGTCGGAGGAGTGCGCCGACGGCTGGGCTGGTTGGAGATGGTTGGAGGAGTGCACTGACGACTGAGCTGGTTGGAGATGATCGGAGGAGTGCTTCGGCTTATGCTTGTGGATGGAGGAGTCGATCTCATCTTGCTTGGAGTCGTCGAGTGAATAGGGAAGGAAAAGCCGCAGGCTTAGGGCAGACTACCGATAAATTACCTTAAAAATTCCCTACGCGCGCTCGATCGTGGATGGAGGGCCGAGATTTGCGAAATTAAGAATCGGCCGGTTCTTCAAAAACCGCCCGGTTCGACGGTTCCCCGGTTCAACCGGGTTTTGGGCCGGTTTTTTAACGGTTTTAAATCCAGCCGGTTTTATAATCAAACCGAACAGCCCGCCAGACCAGTTCGCGGTTGAATCGGTCAAACCGGCCGGTCCGGTCCGGTTTTGAGAACCATGGAAGTTAACTCTTCCCAAAGCATTGATCAATTTGAGGATGCCACGGTGCACTAAGGATGAGGTGACCTCTAATGCATGCAAACTTCATATTGCCTAAATTAGAAGAACTAGCTAAAATGGTCTCAATTTGTGAAGACCTATCTGATGGGGAAAGGAAAAATACACCCTCCTCGGAGGAGGACCAAAAGAAGGAGATACTAATTTTTGGGCATGGATGAAGCAGACTCCATGATTATGTCATGGTTGTGGAATTGCATAACTCCAGAAATTAGTGATACATTCATGTTCCTTTTCATTGCATAGGACATATGGGATGCTGCACAGGCTTCTCCAAAGCTCGTGATGCGGCTCAAATCTTTGAAATTAAAGTCAAAGTTTGAAGCACAAAGCAAGGGAGTAAGATTGTGACGGAGTATGCCCCTTCTACAAAATCTATGCAAGAACTTGATTACTACAGATATATAGAAACTAGATGCCCGGAAGATGCTGCGATCCTAAAATACTTTTGTGAAAAAGATAGAGGTTATGATTTTCTTGCAGTACTAAATGCTGAACATGTTAGAGTCCAAATCCTTGGCAAAGAAGAGACACCATCACTTAATGAAAGCATTTTTCTCATCCGCACGGAAGAAAGTCGACTAGGAGTGATGTTAAAACCAAAGGTCGTTGAAAGTTCAGCAATGGTGATGAACAGAGAATCATCATGGAAGAAGAAAGGTAAGGATTCCTCAAAATTCAAGGACAAAGACTCACTTTGGTGAATTTATTACAAGAAATTAAGACACACAAAAGAAACGTGCTGGAAAACACATGGAACACCCCCCCCCCCCCCCCGCCCCCCCCCCCCCCCCCCCCAAGTAAGGAGTGGAATCAAAGAACTGAAACAAGTCAGCCTAACCCAGAAGCACAATCCAACATTCAAGAATTCAATAAAGAAGATATTGATAACTAAAACGAATCATGGTATCTCTTGAAAAACTAAATGCATATTCTTCACTTGCACTCTCAGGATCAAAGATCGGGGAAGACGACTGGACATGCTAAGGAGAGAGCAGGACTATACCACCTGGAAGAAATGTACTAAGTTCCCACTACCGGCCTTCATTGCTGTAATTCTAAGGAATACAGGTTCCTACAACCGACCTTCATTGTTGGTCTTCTAAGGAATTCAAAGTTCCCACTACCGGCCTTCATAGTTGGAATTATGAGAAATACAGGTTCCCACTACCGGCCTTCATTGCTGGAATTATGAGGAATATAAGTTCCCACAACCGGTCTTCATTGCCAAAATTCTAAGGAATACTGGTCTTTCAATCGGCCTTCATTGTCGGATTTTGAGGATAGGTTCCCATCACCGGCCTTCATTACCGACTTTTTTTTATTGCTTTTATCCTATCTATAACCAATGCAACCTTGATTGCTGCCCTGCTTAATATAGCCTTCATTGTTAGCCTTTGCTACCGCAATGTCTGAAGCTAATTTTCCCTAAAGTTTTGTTCAAATGGAGGGCTCTATGGTGCACCGAGGAACTTGATAACTCTATTTTTTGTGACAAATTACCAAGCTGGAAATGACATAGATATATTACCCAGCTTGTGGGGGAGTGTTAAAATCCAATCATTAAAACACAAACAAATCCAACGGCTACAGTGGTCAATCCATGGGATGCAGGACTCACGACAGAATACCTTCCATATTCGGGTAACTAGTTTAGGAAGGATTATATTAAAGTTATTTTGTATTTATTTGTTTCTTTATTAGGATATATATTGTATAGATCTATAAATAGGGATAATTTTCTATAATAAAATTAAGTTTTTCCTCTCAAATTTCTAGTTTGAACAATAACCTTAGTAGGTATAAACAAATTGGTATAGGTGCAATCAGTTTGATAAAGCTAGAAAACACTAAACCATAAATTTCTACAAAAAAATTTCTAGATACTCCAATGAGTTTGCATTATGGTTGCTTTCCTTTCATCATGAATAACAATTGTCAGTCAAAAATAGGTAAGCATGGTGCAAAAAGTGTGCTAAAGATGTGAATACTAGATCATGATTACATATTTTTCATTATGTATAAAAATATTCATCCAAAGCCAACAGTTAACTCGTGCAAATGCTCAATACATGATGCAATCCGATCATAAAATGCATGCTTGGGCCATACAATGGCAACTATATATTATCTAAAGGCTGCATCATGAAGAGGAACCTAAAGAGCAATGAAGGATTGCAAAGTTCAAATTGTGAGCAGCCAAGCATTGAACCTACGTACTACAATCTCCAACTAGCAGCGTGTGAGCAACAAGGGTTTGTGACTGTACGTGCTAGTGGTAAAGCAAGTATAACTTAAGGTCGATATTTATTTTTTTTTTTCAAATTAAAGGTGGTTATATAATAATCAGTTAAATCTCCTAGACGGTAATTAGTAATTACTAATATAATTTGTCATACTAACTTATTAGCTTAATGCTAATTATAAATATTTCTTTTACTAATTATTCTCCCTTATTATTTTGCAGGTTAACTTTCATTCATTTTTTTGTATTTATTATAATTTATTAAGTGATAAGATTGAACTAGATAAAAATGTAATATCACTTACACTTGTATTACTTTAAAATGTCCTCAGATTTAACTTTGGTGTGAACTTTAACTTTCATTTTTAGACCTATAATCAAATTGAATTAATTTTTAGTAGTTGATGGACTAAATTGGGGCAGTGTGACTGGGGCTAAATTTGGCGCTTAATCATTGTCGAGGGACTATTTTAGGGTTTTTCTCATTTATGAAGTTATGAGAAGTCTTCCTTCAATAAATGGAAAGCCATACCTGTATATTTGATTCAGCATGTGTATATTATATGGATGTTTAACCTTTTATAGAAAAATATTTCAAATATTTTGAAGTTTAAAATAATAGTTTATTAACCTTGGGATTCAACATTAACCATATTATGAATTATATAATTTCAAGTTCTACCCTAGATGGAGGATTGGGAGGTTAAAATTTTTTGGGAAGAAGAGCAGATGCCACCTTTGGTGCCACTTTCAAGGAGGGGAACGAGTGAATGGTATAGTCGGCGAAGAAATTGGGATGAAGATTGGAGAGCCGATTTGGGGGAGAGGGATCAAAACACCTGCTATACTGGAGGAGGAAGAAGTAATTGGGGCAATGATGATCCTAAGTTGAGAAAGTTAAAGATGCCGATTTTTTAGGGAGAAGATGTTCACGGGTGGATTTATCGGGTGGAGCTATATTTTGTTGTAGATGTGTTGACAGAAGATGACACCCTAGCCGCTCTAGGTCTATAAGGCTAGGCTTTGTCGTGTTATCAATGGAGAGACTTGCGAGATCCAATCCGATCATGATGTGAGTTCAAAGATTGTCTACTATAACGTTTCTGAACTAGTTGGGAATGAGATTTATATGAACAGTTCTTTGTTCTGGTGCAGTAGGGGATGGTGATAGAGTATCGGGTGAAGTTTGAGTACTTCTCAAGTTGATTGGGAAGGTTGTCAGAGACTGTGCTAGAGTGGAATTTTATGAAGGGGCTCAAGCTTGATGTTCGAGCAGTTGTTTGAGTATTAAAACCACATGGTTTCGGAGAGGCTATGGAGTTTGCCCAACTAGTGGAAGATAAGAACTTTTTAGAGAGGAGTAGCCATATCAGCAGTTTGAGAGTCTCCTATTGCACAAATATTACATTTTTGGCACCAAAGGTGCAAATGTTGTCTATTTAGAAGGAAGCTCTGAGGGATAAATGTTAGGGAGTACGACTAGGGGGAACTTCAAGAGGTTGTCTAAATCAACAATTCGGGCCAAGGGTTTATACTTTAGGTGTGATGAAAAGTTTGCTCCAAGCCACCATTGTAAGGACTGTTTATTATAGGTCCTAATAGGTTGCGATGAGGAGGAAGATTTGCAGAGGAGGAAGCAGAGGAAGATGATCACTTGTACTTAGATGTTGCAGAGGTATCCTTTAACTCAGTGGTCAGGTTCACATCGAACCACACCTTGAAAGTTAAGGGGAAGATCGGGCATCAGGAGTTGGTAGTACTGGTGGATAGTGGAGCTACCCACAATTTCATTTCCAATAGGATGGTGGATTAGTTGGGGCTGAAATTAGTGGACATGGGGGGTTTTGGGGTTATGCTTGGAACATGAAAAGTAGATAGTAGAGGAATTTGCAAAGAGGTGATCCTAATCCTTTTAGAGGTTTAGGTATTGGAAGACTTTCTGCCATTGGATTTGGGGAGCATAAATGCGATACTGGGAATGAAGTGGCTGTAGAATTTGGGGAAGACCAAGATTGGTTGGAAGGCTTTAACAATGGAGTTCAAGATTTGGAGGAAGAGTGTGGCTATTAGAGGGATCCTAGCTTGTCCAAAATTATGGTTTCACTCAAAACCATGGTGAGGGCAATCCAGGGCGAAGGAGTGGAATTTTTGGTGGAGGTGTAGAGTTTGGAAGAAGAAGAGGATGGGGAGGAGATAGAAGCACCATATATGGTTTAACCACTCCTACAACTGTATTGAGAGGCGTTCCAGCCAGTTCAGGATTTGGCTCCACTACGGGAAAATGAGCATACTTTCATTTTGAAGGAAGGAGTCTCACTTATCACTGTTCGTCCGTACAATTATCCCCAAATCTAGAAGGATGAGATTAAGAGATTGATCTGGGAGATACTGGAGGCAAGGATCATTTGGCCTAGTTTCAGTCCATTTCCATTTTCTAGTTTAGTGCTATTAGTGAAAAAAGAAAAATGATAGAGGTTTGTGTTGACTACCATGAGTTGAACAAGCAAACTGTGCTGGATAAGTTTCCTATTATAGTGATTGATGAGTTGCTTAAACCTCTAGGTTTGTCATAGAAGGTGTGAGAAGAGATAACCATGGATTTCATTGAAGGTTTGCTAAAATCGGAGGGTTTTTTGGTGATTTTGGTAATAGTGGATAGGCTAAACAAGTATGCTCACTTTATTTTCCTGCGACACCCATACACGACTGTTTCAGGAGGTGGTCCACCTACATGGAATTTCAGAATCTATAGTGTCAGATAGAGACAAGGTGTTCCTATGTCACTTATGGAAAGAGCTATTTCAAATGTAGGGGATCATTTTAAAGAGAAGTATATCATATCATCTATAGACTGATGGACAAACCGAGATGGTGAACATAAGTGTGGAGACTTATTTGAGATATTTTGTATTAGAAATACCTAAGACCTGGGTGAAGTGGTTACCTTGCGCCTAGTACTGGTACAATACATCCTACCATAGTGTAGCACAAACTACTCCCTTCAAAGTCCTTTATGGCCTATGATGCACGGACATGGACACGGCGACACGGACACGACACGACACAGACACGGGACACGGTTTTTTTTTGAAAATATAGGACACGGGTACGGCGCGGACACGACAATACATTTTTTTATATAGTGTATATATATTAATGTAATATATTATTAAAAATGACAAACAATAATAAATGAATGACATGATAACTTGTCTAGCTTATAATATAAAATATTTAGTACAAAATATCTAGTACAACCACAAAAATATAAGCAAATAATCACTTCCTACAATATCAAGCATTCAAGCTTCAACTACTAGGATTAGCTTTAGAGGTTTATTTTTTGCCTTCAATATCATCATCATTGAATATCACTGCTTTCAACTCTGGTTCAACAAGAGAAAGATTTGTAATTGTGCAAAAAGAGAGGAGATGAAAATACCTTCAATGTCAAAGAGAAATGAAAATGAGAATATTCGATGAATGGATATTAAATGCAGACGTTGATTTGATGTTATAGATAGGAAATAAGAAATTTAGTTTAAATCTCGCAAAATATAAGAAATTATATTTTAAAAAAAATTATAAAATATTTAAGATACGCATGTCGGACATGCGTGTCCAATTTGTTTTTAATATTTTTTTAATCGGACACGTTTTCGGTGTGTCCGACACGTGTCGGAGGAGTGTCGTGTCAGACACTGCACGCCTCTTTGAGGAGAAGTGTCGGTGCATCATAGTTTATGGCAAAGAGCCTCCTCACTTGGTATACTATGGGACCAAGAGCAGTTTCATCAGTGGAATAGTAGCTGGAGGAACGAGATTGAATATTGGGAGAGCTATAGCGGCGCCTACTGAGTGCACAATAATTTATGAAGAAGCAGGTTGACGGGTATAAAAGGGATGTGCAGTTCGCGATGGTTGATAAGGTGTATTTAAAGATTTGACCTCACAGACATAAGATTTTAGCTCGAAGAAGAAATGAAAAAGTTATTTCCACGGTATTATGGGCCTTATGAGGTTCTGGAGAGGATTGGTGCCATGACTTATTGTTTGCAGCTACCCCCCTACTTCCACCATACACCCAATATTCCATATGTCCCAGCTGAGGAAAGTTATTAGCTACCACAATCCATCACCGACGCTACCAATGATCTTGGCAGAGGAAATGGAGGTGATATTGGAGCTAATGGTTTGCTCGACAACTGGAGGAGCTAGAGAAGTGCTGATTGAGTGGAATGATCTGCCCTACTATGAAGCAACATGAAAACCATATCGGATGATTCAATAGCAGTTTTCCTTCATTCCACCTTGAGGACAAGGTGACTCTTTGGAAGGGGAGTATTGATAGACTGGTTGAGCCAGTCCAGCCAATCAACTCGACCCTAATAAGGGGGGCTAGTCTAGCTGGAGGGCAAAAGAGCCTTATGGGCCCCACTAATGTGGGAGCGAGCAGGGAGAAAGGGGGGCTCAAAGGGGATTAATTCTACCTTTAATTATTTAAAATAGAAAACTAAAATTAGGAGATAATTAGGAAGGCTTATTTAGTGAAAAAGGGCTATTTGAATTCAGATTTTGGATGAAATTAAGAAAGTTTATTTCAGGAAAGATGATTGATTGGAATTCAGATTTGGGAGAAAATTAGGAAGGTTTATTTAGGATTAATTAGGTTATTTTTTTCATTATGTGATTTTGTGTTTTGGAGTAATTTTCTTTGAAGTTGTTCCTAGCGATGCCTATGATTTGTGGAGAGTTGGTCTACCTCTAGAGTAGTAGATTAATTTGTATCCTGGTTTATTGTGCCGATATCAATAAAATTAGCCCATAACCTCTTTCTTTCCCACTGATATTTGCTACGTTTTCTCTTTGCTATTGTGTTTTTTTTGTTGCATGGAGATTGGATTCCCATCAAATTGTCTTCCTCTACTAAGCTCATGTCTCTGTTGTCGATGGTTCGAGAATTTTTAGAGAGTGGAGAGGGGAATGAAAATGAGAGAGGAGTTTGATTGTGAGAGAGAGATCATGAATGAGAGGGATGGGAGGCTTGTGTGCTGGTTTGAGTGAAGGTGGAGAGGGTATGAGTGTCATGTGAGAGAGGGGGGGTGGGGGGCTCAATGGGGACTAATTCTACTATTAATTACTTACCATAGAAAATCAAAACTAGGAGATAATTAGGAATGTTTATTTAGTGAAAGAGGGCTGATTTGAATTCAAATTTGGGATGAAATTAAGAAGGTTTATTTAGGAAAAGATGGTTGATTGGAATTCAGATTTTGTAAGAAATTTGGAAGGTTTATTTAGGATTAATTATGTGGTTTTATTTTTATTATGTGATTTTATGTTTTGGAGTATTTTTTTTTAACTTCTCCCTATCTGCGCCTAGGATTTGTGGAGAGTCGGTCTACCTCTCGAATAGTAGATTAACTTGCATCTTGGTTTGTTGTGTCGATATCAATAAAATTAGCTCATAATCTCATTCTTTCTCGTTGATTTTGCTTTCTCTTCGTTATTGTTGTTTTTTTGGGCTACGTAGAGATCGGATTCCCATCAAATTGCCTTCTAGTGAACTCCTGTCTTTGTCGTCAGTGGTTCGGGAATTTTTAGAGAGCAGAGAGGGAAATGAAAATGAGAGAGGAGCTTGAGTGTGAGGGAGAGATCATGAATGAGAGGGATGGGAGGCTTGTGTGCTGATTTGAGTGAAGGTGGAGAGGGTATGAGCGCCGTGTGAGGGGGAATCACCTCACCCCACCCCACCCCACCCCAAAACATTAGGTTAACTAGCATAAAACTCAAACCTAACTGACTTGAACGTTCCTAACTCGAACCCGACTCGTTTGACCCGTTTACTATAAAAATCCTGTAGCATTTTTAGCTCAGTATGGCCTGTTAACTCAAACATGACCCGTTTAACCCAAAAATTACTTGTTTAAGCTAGACGAAAATGATAATTGGGTTTATTTCGAGTTAATTCTACATTTTTGGTCTAACCTAAATGTGAATTAAAAATTGATTGGGTTATGATTTTAGTATTGAACCTGACCTAAGTAATGATTGGGTCAATCAGAACATGGATTTTTTTATTCGGGTTTAAATTGTTGGGTTGAGTCATTTATTAGCACCCATATTCTTCGGGTTACAAGATTTTTGCCTACAATGATACAATATCTAGAAGGTGATTTTGATGGGGACATCGGCAGCGATTTCGACACATGTACCTTCAGGAGATGCCGGAGATCGACGGCCACGATCATGATCTGTATTTTCATCATTTTATGTAGTAGTTTATTTTTATTTTATGTTTTTCCATTTTTTGCCCTTATGGGTATTTGGTAGCTATTGTAGCTTAAGAGGTATTTTAGTCTTTTGTTTTTCTTTGTCATTGTGAGGCCTATTTATATGGCCATTCTCTTGTAATAGTTAGTTTTGGAAAAATGAAAATTTTATTTTGATGATTCTCTTTGTGAGTTCATGAAGCCTCTAAAGATCTCTTTGTGAGTTCTTGAAGAGGAGTTCGCCGGAGATCTCTTTGTGAGTTGTACCGGTGGCGTGGTGCAAGCCACCAAACTCCTGCACAAGAGCTCCACGTTCCAGCTGTCCCAGATATCCAATTTGCTGGTCTTCCCCTTCTCAGCTTGCTGCCAAGAAGATCCAAACCCAGTTTTCTCACTGCTCTGTGGCCTGAAGTCACCCCGGTTGCTGTCTTGAAGCCCTCCAAGGGCTATTACAGGTTTTCTGCCATTACAAATGCTGTCCAGTGAATTGGAGAGATCACCATTGCAGCCCACTGTCCACTAATATCAAATTCAGCAAGCATAATTGTCCGGGATGACGTCGTAGTTATTGTCCAACAATTCTGCAGGATTCCTTGCACCACACCCTCACCCGGGAGGCCCCAATCGCTGTCCAGAATTCCATACTCCGGCCACCCATCCAAGAACGACGATCTTAGGTTCCTTCTTCCTCGGAGTGACCTCGGTTCTAATGTGGAGACTCTTCTTCCGCTAAAGCCTAGACTAGTTGAGCGTATGGACTCCAAAGGTGAAACTTCTCATTATTAAATCGTGGACTCTTATTTATTGTCGTTGTTTTACAATTATTCTTTGTGTATTCTTGAATTGTTTGGTTGATTGATTGCGCTCTTCTTTGCCTAAGCAAGTTAAAAACTGAGAACTCCAAGGATCAATCTTTTGCTATAAGTGATAATTTTATTTTGGATTATTTTGTTAAAGTTGCTCTCTTTAATTTCTTAAAGTAACTCCATCGCATGTACGTTTCACATCATCTTGGTATCAGAGCATGGATTGCATGCTTTACTTGTGCTAGAAGTTCCTAAGAAGTTAGTTACCATTTGTGTGGCTCATTTGCATGCATACCATTGCTTATTTTATAAGAATTTCCTGTTTTATTTTGCTGTCCAGAATATTTTATGCATGTTGTTGTCATAATAAGCAAGTTTAGTTCATCACCTAAGTGAAGTCTTAGTCTTGCCACCTCATCTAAGTGTTTAGGTCACTTGCTACACTTGAAATACTTGCTGTCCAGATCTTTTCCTGCAATATTTAGGGACATTTAGGTGACCCTAAACCTTTAACAAGTTGCTGTCCAACCTTCCCAACCTGTCCCAAACACTTAGCCAACTTGAGTCATTGTGTTAGGTTGCTGTCCATAGCATTCCAGCAGCATATAGGAGCTTCCTACCTTAGTTGTAAGTGCTGTCCTCACCCTAGACGTTAATCTAATTGCTTGAACAACTTCTCCCACAGCTGTAATTTGCTGTCCACTCATTCACTACACCGTTTAGAGGCATTAGAAGCTTGTTTTCTTCGAGTTTAGGTGCTGTCCTTAACTTTACCACCTTCCTAACTGCCTAGATTTCTTAAACCACCTTTGTAGCTTGCTGCCCGTTATTTTCCTGCACTTTATAGCAAGTCATAGGTATGTTTCCTCCTCGTAGAGTATTGTCCCTTACACCCAATCATCCTTGAGTGTCACTTGACGCTTCCCAATGGACCCGATAAGACTCCAAAAGCGTTTAGATGACATTGTTAACCTAGTGGGCAATATGACTAGAATTATGACGGAGAAACCTGTTGACTATCCCCACTTGAATTATGTATCCCACTCTGCTTTTCAACCTAGACTCGAGTTTAAGCCACAACGAACTCACTTTGAGCCACATTACCGTCTACCTACTTTGATGGTTCCTCGGACCCTTATTACTTTAGGGAATGGGTGAGACAATTAGAGGACTATTTTGAATCGCATGAAATCCCTAATTCTCGCCAGTTTAGCATTGCTAGGTCACACCTGATCGGTAGCGCTCTCCAATTTTGGATGAGGTTAGAAGATCATAAAGAGTCTCGTGGCGAATACCCTACCTCCGATTGGAAAAACATGAGACGAGAACTTGGATTAAAATACCTTTCCCCTACTTATGGTCACCCATCTGTTAGTAACATCAGAGTTGCTGTCCTACCCTATAGGTTTTCACCTAACCGGTGGCCGACCCTCTACTGGGCCTTCTGTTAGACCAATCTCTTATGACTCCCCACTTGGACCTACTTCTAACCATCGCAGTCAACCTTTAGCCTCCCCCCAGTTCTTGACCCTGCAAATATGATTATAAGAAAGGAAAACATTAAGGAGAAGAGGTTCCCTGAACCTGAGACTGAGTGCATCCATTTCGTGGATGCTAATGATAACGAAGACTTCTTTGAGGATGAAACTGAAGTGATTGAATTAGACCCCCTGCCGGACTTAAACCCTGATTTAGGAGGTCTAGAACCTTTTAACCTGGAGACCTTAGCCCCTCTTGAGACTAATATCATTAACGATATCCCTTTAGAGAAGGTCTGCCTGGACAACATTGATTTGGTTCCGGAAGAGATTGATCTGACCTTGAACACAATGAAATTAAAATTGGAAGATTCTAATTTAATTACTGAGATGAATTC
>NW_021320010.1:692292-700512 GCF_001605985.2 Dendrobium catenatum | reverse complement strand
CAAAACTAGGAGATAATTAGGAATGTTTATTTAGTGAAAGAGGGCTGATTTGAATTCAAATTTGGGATGAAATTAAGAAGGTTTATTTAGGAAAAGATGGTTGATTGGAATTCAGATTTTGTAAGAAATTTGGAAGGTTTATTTAGGATTAATTATGTGGTTTTATTTTTATTATGTGATTTTATGTTTTGGAGTATTTTTTTTTAACTTCTCCCTATCTGCGCCTAGGATTTGTGGAGAGTCGGTCTACCTATCGAATAGTAGATTAACTTGCATCTTGGTTTGTTGTGTCGATATCAATAAAATTAGCTCATAATCTCATTCTTTCTCGTTGATTTTGCTTTCTCTTCGTTATTGTTGTTTTTTTGGGCTACGTAGAGATCGGATTCCCATCAAATTGCCTTCTAGTGAACTCCTGTCTTTGTCGTCAGTGGTTCGGGAATTTTTAGAGAGCAGAGAGGGAAATGAAAATGAGAGAGGAGCTTGAGTGTGAGGGAGAGATCATGAATGAGAGGGATGGGAGGCTTGTGTGCTGATTTGAGTGAAGGTGGAGAGGGTATGAGCGCCGTGTGAGGGGGAATCACCTCACCCCACCCCACCCCACCCCAAAACATTAGGTTAACTAGCATAAAACTCAAACCTAACTGACTTGAACGTTCCTAACTCGAACCCGACTCGTTTGACCCGTTTACTATAAAGATCCTGTAGCATTTTTAGCTCAGTATGGCCTGTTAACTCAAACATGACCCGTTTAACCCAAAAATTACTTGTTTAAGCTAGACGAAAATGATAATTGGGTTTATTTCGAGTTAATTCTACATTTTTGGTCTAACCTAAATGTGAATTAAAAATTGATTGGGTTATGATTTTAGTATTGAACCTGACCTAAGTAATGATTGGGTCAATCAGAACATGGATTTTTTTATTCGGGTTTAAATTGTTGGGTTGAGTCATTTATTAGCACCCATATTCTTCGGGTTACAAGATTTTTGCCTACAATGATACAATATCTAGAAGGTGATTTTGATGGGGACATCGGCAGCGATTTCGACACATGTACCTTCAGGAGATGCCGGAGATCGACGGCCACGATCATGATCTGTATTTTCATCATTTTATGTAGTAGTTTATTTTTATTTTATGTTTTTCCGTTTTTTCCCTTATAGGTATTTGGTAGCTATTGTAGCCCAAGGGGCATTTTAGTCTTTTGTTTTTCTTTGTCATTGTGAGGCCTATTTATATGGCCCTTCTCTTGTAATAGTTAGTTTTGGAAAAATGAAAATTTTATTTTGATGATTCTCTTTGTGAGTTCATGAAGCCTCTAAAGATCTCTTTGTGAGTTCTTGAAGAGGAGTTCGCCGGAGATCTCTTTGTGAGTTCTACCGGTGGCGTGGTGCAAGCCACCAGACTCCTGCACAAGAGCTCCTCGTTCCAGCTGTCCCAGATATCCAATTTGCTGGTCTTCCCCTTCTCAGCTTGCTGCCAAGAAGAACCAACCCAGTTTTCTCACTGCTCTGTGGCCTGAAGTCACCCCGGTTGCTGTCCCGAAGCCCTCCAAGGGCTATTACAGGTTTTCTGCCATTACAAATGCTGTCCAGTGAATTGGAGAGATCACCATTGCAGCCCACTGTCCACTAGTATTAAATTCAGCAAGCATAATTGTCCGGGATGACGTCGTAGTTGCTGTCCAACAATTCTGCAGGATTCCTTGCACCACACCCTCACCCGGGAGGCCCCAATCGCTGTCCAGAATTCCATACTCCGGCCACCCATCCAAGAACGACGATCTTAGGTTCCTTCTTCCTCGGAGTGACCTCGGTTCTAATGTGGAGACTCTTCTTCCGCTAAAGCCTAGACTAGTTGAGCGTATGGACTCCAAAGGTGAAACTTCTCATTATTAAATCGTGGACTTGTTTATTGTTGTAGTTTTACAATTATTCTTTGTGTATTCTTGAATTGTTTGGTTGATTGATTGCGCTCTTCTTTGCCTAAGCAAGTTAAAAACTGAGAACTCCAAGAATCAATCTTTTGCTATAAGTGATAATTTTATTTTGGATTATTTTGTTAAAATTGCTCTCTTTAATTTCTTAAAGTAACTCCATCGCATGTACGTTTCACATCAGATTTCCTATGTTCAATAGACCCAACATAATCTTAATGCGGTAAGGAGAAGAATGTGCACATCCAAAGCAAAGTTTCATTCAACATATGCTTTTTACAGCCCTCAAATAACACCATTTATAAGCCTTGCGAGGCTCTAACATGACTAAAAAAACTACCATATAATGCAACCATTGCTAGATGATTGAGCCAAACCCAAGAAACTCTGATTGATTGACTTGACTCTTGTTACGATTTTGCAAGAAGTCATTCTTGCATGTAGGAGCAATAGGTGCCACTTAGTATATAGTTGCAAAAGTAAAAAATTCAAGAAAAGAAAGAAACACTAGTTGCTCTAGGTGAAGCCAAAAAAATTGGAATATAAACAACCATAAATAAGGTATCCAACAAAAAGGTCAAACTACCTGCATGAAACATAGGAGTGGGCCAATGTGGTAGGAGTGAAAACAACAACAAAATACTAAAAATAAATAAAACACTAGCCTAATGCTTAGGTTAATCTCCTCGGAGGGAAGGGGCTAGAGCTTTAGCTGTTAAAAAAACATAAAACTTCGACTAGAAATCAAATTGACTCGATTTCAATTTATGGATTCTAAATAGATCGAGTCAATTTTATTTTGTCACATTTTGCTCAAATAGAGATCAAATTGACTTGAAATGGAGCTCAAAATGAGTATTTACATGAATATATAATTTATAATATATGCATAATATTATTACAATTAATTAAAAATTAATTTGAGTTGAGTCAACGGATTTTGAGTCGACTTGAAATATCAAAAATTTTGATTTCACATGACGAACTGATTGATCTCATCTTGATATCAATCATATAGAGGAGAGGAAATTGCAAAAGAATTGCTAGCAAGGGGAGCTACAATTCAGCATTCAACTAACACATCAATTCTTTATGTTTCCTTTGAATGTATATTACATAGCATGATCGAGCCTACTTTGCAAGAATGGCATATCATTGACTTTAAAATTTTTACAAAGATTATGGAAAAGGAATATAAGTCAAATGTTTTTTCTCCATCTTTAACTTAAGTTACTATAATTAACAATGCTATTGCGAGATCTTAAGTTCTGGATGAGAAAAGTGGAGAGTTGCGTTAGGTAGTTGACAACTAGCATAAAAGTTGTCGAATAATCATGACATCAATCCTTTAATACATTGTGTTAATGCTAGGACATTCCCTGGAAGCGACGCACTGTATGGCCTGAATACAGTTAGAAGTGTCCAAGGGCTGCTACATCGACGCCTAGATGCATTGTTAGATAAGCAAGGTTCTCACATCATGGACGGATGTGGGCAAAGAAGCTAGCCTATGAAACAAAAATTAGGTTAGTATTTTGGAATGTAGGTTCCCTTACAGGCAAATTAATGTAATTACTGTATATTATGATTCATAGAAAGGTAAATATTTTATGCATTCTGGAAATTAAATGGGTGGGAGGGACGCCTAAGGAGATTGATAGTTTTGGGTTTGAAGGTATTCTGGTAGGAGTAGTACTAGAAATGATGTATGTGTGATTATAGATAAGAGTTTGAAATATGATGTTGTAAAAATTGATAGAATTGGAGATAAAAATATAACTTTGAAGATTATTGTTGATGATAAGATTATTAATATTATAAGAACTTATGCTCCACAAGTAGGTTTGTATATGTGTTCAAAATTAAAATTTTGGAATGATTTAGGAGAATTAATACAAAAGATATTTCTTGAAGAAAGAGTTTTTATTGGGGAAAATTTAAATGGACATGTTGGTAGAGAGGTAGAGGATTTTAAAAATATTCATGGTAGTTATGAGTTTGGAGCGATTAATGAAGGTGATAAATTATATTAGATTTTGCTCTAGCTCATGATTTTGTAATTGCTAACAATTTATTTAAAAAAAAGAGAAGAGCATCTCATCACTTATAAGAATGGTTATAATAAAACTCAGATTGATTATTTTTTTGTAAGAAAAATATATCGTTTAGATTACAAAGATTGTAAAATTATTTCTAGTGAAAGTCTATGCACCCAACATCTCTTATTAGTTTTGGACTTTAAAATGAAGGGGTAGAATATGGCAAATATAGTATATCATTGTTCTAGGATTACACGGTGGCATTTAAAGAATTCTAACAAAAACATCTTCGCGAGTAAGATTCGCGATCTTAAGATTTTGTCAGTGCATGAGGAAACTAATGTTATGTGGGAAATAGTAGATTATATTATTAAGAATGTTGCAAATGATGTGTTTAGAGTATCAAAAGAAAAAACTTCTAATAATAAAAATAGTTGGTGGTAGAATCAAAATGTGCAAGTAAAGATAAAAAATAAGAAGCTTTTTTATAAAAATTGATTTAGATGTGAAATCTCTGAAAATTTGGAAAGATATAAAGTTGCCCATAAGGAATCTAAGAAAACAATTTGGTTTTCAAGGACTTTAACTTTTAATGATTTATATAATATATTAAATACTAAAGAGGGCGAAAGATATATATATATATATAGTTAGCCAAACAAAGAGATATGATTAGTAAGGATTTAGTTCAAGTAAAGTACATTAAGGATGAAGATAAAAAATTACTTTTTTTAAAAGAGGATAGTCAACAAAGGTGATGAGATATTTTGCTAAGCCTTTTAATGAAAATTGTGAAAATGTGATTAACTTTAGTGACCTTAGCACTTTAAATGAAAATAGAGATTTTTGTTTTATTGGCGTATTACTAAAATTGCAGTTAGAGAGAATTCGACTCTTAACATGATACAATGGAGAAAAATGATTCATGTAGCCGACCCCATGTAGTGGGATAAAAGCTTGATGTTGTTTGTTGTATCTTAAAATTACTACAATTATTGTATTATTTTTCACTAAAGTATTTTAGCTTTGATGTTCTATTATTATTTTCTCTATTACCTAAAATCCAATTAAAGCATTTTTTCTGCGGAAAATGTTTTACAATACAGATGAAAAAATTGATTCTTTCTTGGTAAATTTGAAGCTGCGCCCAAGTCCATCTGTGTTTCTTCCATCACCAGCTGATGATTGTTAGATGAGAATGTTGTTTCTCCTTTTTTGTTACATTGAAACAGCTGGGAAAAGAAAGGGAAATGCATGATAATGGTTTACATATTGCTTGATGCTTGCAAGTGATTTGGATGCGAAGATAGAAATCTAAATCCATTCATTTATTTAGGTATTTTCTGAAATTTAGTGAAACACTGGCCAATGGGTTGTAAGTTGTTGATCCTGTAATGGTTTACATGGTGCTTGATGCTTGCAAGTTTTATTTCACTCTCTGGAATAGCATTATGATTGCATATGACAATTTGAGGATGGTTGGCTTTTTTTATGCTTGCAATTTTAAAAACTGTCTAAATTCTTATTGTTTAAGTTTACTTTTTTTGTGCAGCTGGTGGTTTAGGCCATGGTGTGGCCCATGCTGTCTTTTTTTGCCTTAGCCTTCTAACTCCAGCATTCGGTGGGGCAACCTACTATGTGGAGAGGTGCTCGCATATGCCATTTTTTCTTATTTCTGGTGAGCTACAGTTTCTTTCCTTTATTATCATGACAAATCTATTCTGTTCTATAATATGTTAAGCCATGAAACACATCATGCTATCATTCTCTTTTAACTTGCATTACTTAGGCGAAAAATTATCTGTAAGCATGGTTGAAAGTTGAATTAGATTGAGTGCTTGCTAGTGTTATATCCTGAGTGCAGAGTTGATCACGAATCTTGATTGTGAAAGGTACCAGCTTAATGTTGCATTCTAGATGTTGTCAACGTCCAAATCCATTTTAAGAAATGCAGCTCATTTTTTTCTTTTGTCATGAGTTGCATGCTAGAAATTGTATGGTGAAGAATGGCAACCTAAATATCTGGCCTTGTATCGATTGTTGACCGAATTATGCCACTCAGATTATTTAGCGGTGTTAGTATTGGATACTTTCAAATATCATATGAAAATGATGCAGCTGTTTCAAATTAACACTTTAGTTGAAGATTATGGGTTGCACTTAGACTTGGTTTATTGTTTCTTGTTCGCATTTTATTGACATCCTGATTTGGTTGAGAGGTAGCTGTGCAGTTAGTTAAATTCCATCTCTTTTTTTCATTATATCTAAGATTACAGTAAAAATAATCTTACTTCTCACGCTGCTTCCTTTCATCATGGCCCATTGTACTCTTGCACTTGTTTGGACTTGACATATCATGATAGGGGAATTAGCTCAAACTATAACTTATTTTCTTTCTTAATGAATGATTTAAGTGTTTCTCAAGTACTACTAACATTTATTGGCATGTGGGTTCTATGCCAACCATCAGCATATGTATGTTGATAAGTGCGAGGGCTGTGTGCCCAAGCAAGTTCACTTAACAGAAATAATCTCTTTATTTCTAGTATATGGATCACTGAATATGATATGGGTAAATATCATCTCCTCAAAATGTTGTATTCATGGCATTTTGCTTGGAATAAGCTTTCTAGGTGACAAAGAGGTGTTGGCCCTTAAATTTTTTAGTTGCTTTAGAATTGCATGCTCGATTTCTAATGAATGAGACATTTATGACCTTATAACTAATCCGCTTCCTTTATTGTGCAGCTATTATTTCTCTTGCATTTTTGCTGATACATACTTTTTCCATGGTCATTGCTTTCAACGGATATGCAGAAAGTCGGAAATCTGATCAATTTTTTGTTCCTGTTATTCATATGGTTGCTGCTATAATGGTGAGTACCGATCCTTGAAAGAATTCAATTGATTCATTATGTTGCTTAGTTGAATTTTGAAGTTATTTGAAAATTATCCGTATCTGAAGAAACATCGATCATTCTGAAAATCATTTCACCACCAAGACATGCTATTTTAGCACTTGTTTGACATTATTTAAATTGGTTCATGAGACTGCAAAATCATTGATGTAGGACTACAATGCATACAATAACTTGAAAAGAACTTACACGACTTATTGATTCGAATAATAATAATTAGAACTATTAGCAAATAAAACGACAAAATAAAACGTAAGAGCGGTCACTTCTGTTTAGGCTAAGTTGCACAATAAGAGCTTTGAATCATCAAAATAACTTAGGAAATCAACAACATGCAAATATAATAACTTTCAACGAAAAATCACTATTCTAACAATAAGATTAGAAACACATGAAGTGCGCTCAATCCCTACCTTTACTAAGCTCGGTAGAGTTAGGCGATCACGATCTTCATGACTAAAATTAAATCACAAGAAAGAGGTTTAGACTAAGGAAATACAAGAGGAAGATTGATAAACATTCGTCAAGGCTTGGACGTAATCCTCCACTGTACGATACCAAGTTGCTCTTCAATAGCCTCGACCAAGGTGTCCAGGATGCGCTCTACGTACTCTTCTACTGTGTGGTCGATGCGCGGGTTGATGTCGAAAAAGGTAGAGTGCAGGATGCAAACAAATCCTTGCTCGTCGTAGGCGAGGCTGTAATCAAGATCTGAATCGGTCATTCATGAATGCTAGATGACAGTCGTTTCCAAAGATCACTAGCAACCTATGAAACTCCGTTTGAGAGCAGGAAGTTTCTCTTGACTTGAGGTGGAGATGAAGATGGTGTGGCCTGCCAAGGGGAGAAGGGTTTATGAGAGGAGAAGTAGGTTAAGAGGGGAAGAACTAATTAAAAATCTGAAATAATTTCAGATTTCTAATTGGGAGGGAATTAGGAATCAAGTTTGAATTTAATTCCTAAAGGGGAAAGAGGTGTTAATATAGAGAGAGGGGATTGGAGAGAGAGAGAGAGAGAGGGGGCAGTTAGAGAGAGGGGGAGGATTAATTTAATTCCAAAAGGAGAAGTACCCTTTTTGGAAAGAAATTAAATTAATGGGAGCATGGGGGATTTCGGCCAAGAGAGGAATTATGGGTTTTGGAAATATTTCGAAGGTAGGGAATTGGAATTAGGAGAGAATTCCAATTCCAATCTCATAGGGGGGTCGGTGGCAATAAGGAGGGGTTTAGGAGAGAATTCCAATTCCTTCCTAATTTATTCAATATCAATTAGGAAATAATTAAAGACCAAAAGGAAGGGGGGGGGGGGGGGGGCGACTAATGGG
>NW_021320010.1:676278-691731 GCF_001605985.2 Dendrobium catenatum | reverse complement strand
TGAAAAGAAGAACAATGGGGCTATAAATAGCCTCGTACAAAGACTCACAAAATAAAAGGACGACAATGCCCCTAGGGCTTACATACGACCTCCCTTACATAAAGGGTACAACGGGAAACTAATAAAACAAATACAATATGATATCATAATTAAGAAAATACATAAAACAACTCAGAAATACAATAGCTCAATCATGGCCATAGATCGACGGCCACATCTCTGATAGACCTTCCATGATATGAAGTCCCCATTAATCATTTATGACATTGTTTGTTGGATAATTCCTATAGTTTTTGAAGTCTTATTAACTTTGAGCAAGCAGACAAACAATTGATATGCCTTGGTTTTTGGGCTGATTTAGTTCCTTGGTTTAGGCTTGGGTGTCTCGGGTTATACTGCTCTTTGGTGGCTGTTGTGTTCTGCTTATTAAATCAGCTCATTATGATGCTTTTTCAACTCATAAATTAGAGTTAATTGGGTTCATTCTCTCCATCTCTACTGGCCTTTCGGTTCCTCCGCTGGTTCCTGCCCCGTGGCTGGCTTTTCCTCTCCCCGTGACTGCCTTTTCCCCTCCCCCTCTCTGTTGTCCGTTCGGTTCCTCTGCTGGCTTCTGTCCCGTGGCTGGCTGTGGTTGCCCTTTCCTCTCCCCCAGGTGGTCCCTTCGGTTGCTGCTGCTGAAGCCGCCTGCTGGCCTTATGTTTCCCCTTTCCTGATCGGTTCGGATGGAGGAAGAAAGGGGCTTTTGACTCCTCTTTTCAACTATAAATATGTGGTGTTTTGAAGAAAAAAAAGAGAGTTATGTGAAGAATTTTTGGAGCAAAAAACCTCCGGGTTTCTTCTTGGGAAAGTTTGCGAACTTGTTCCATTTCTCTTCTCCTTTCTACGATTTTGTCTCTAGCTTCTTATCTCATTCTTCTCTCCGCAAGTGTCCACCTCATATGTATCTTTCTTCTCGATGAAAGAAAAGCAGTTTTAGGAGTTTTTTTTAGTTGTGTCATGTTTTGTTTTAAAATTTAAGCGTGTTTGTGTCTTAATTTATGTATTTTCTTATTTTGAAAGAAAGACCTAGCTTTTATGTATTTTTTGTGATATTTTGATTGCATCAATTTTGATCCATTTCTACTGAATGATTCCACTTGAAATTCTTGTTAGTGCAATCTAGAATGCAAGCTGAAATAAGCTGTTTTGGCATTCTCTCTTCATCCATTGTTTCAGCATTGAGTTTCACCTAATACCAGCATGTCCTTTTTTATTATGATTGTGAAGCTGCCAATTTTCTATTATGTTCAAAAACAAATATATTTCCGTTGGCTGATTTCCTGCTTCATTTCTTATTTCTCTAACTGCTGTAATTGAAAATCGTATGATATTAACCCTCTCTTTCAGACTCTGATCAATCTCGCACCTGGGGGCTGTGCAATTGGTGTTCCTCTGCTCTGCATCTCCGCAGCCTTGACTTTGCAGTATTGCTGGAAGATGGTTTGTCGAAGGCTGCGAGATAACTCAGATGGCAGATAAAGTTATATTACCTATCAGTCTTTTAAACCACCCAACTACCTCTACCAACATGTTTTTGGTGAAATCATTTTTATTGAAGGAATGAAAGCTCTTAAGAGAAGTTAAAGCAATAATCAGTGCGGGAAGCCTAATGTCACCTCCTCCTGGGGATATTTAAGCATCATAATGGAAATGGGTTGGTTCCTGGTAACATTTTTTTTGTCGTTCTTACTTCACCATAACTTATTTGTTCAGTTTTCCGATAGCTAATCCCACATTAATATATAAGATTCTAGTTTTTTTTTTTTTCGGTCGCATGAAATGAATTTTTATTTTTTTATTTTTAATATTCCTGCTTGCTTATTGAAGGGCCTATGTTCATGCTCTTCAGCTTTTCTCTTAATTGTCAAGCTTGAAATGTTTGCAATAGTGGGATACGAAGTTGTACTTTCTTGGAAAGAAAATATGTCTGATGTAGTAGTATTGAACTATTTTTCCATTTGGTTGGCTTGTTGCATTTTACTCCTGTTTGGCAATGTCATTGAATGAAACTTTTCAATAGTCCAATTCATAATCTACTGTCAATTAATTACGACCAACTATGTGCATTCTGTTGCTCTTGTGCTAGTTGATTGAGAAAAGTTCTATGATGGTTTCCATAAGATCGAGGATAGGTTGCTTGAACTACAATTCTAGCATTTGCAGTATATAGTTCATTTGAAACTTAAAATGGTATTTCTTCCTCCGAGTTCTCGTTTTTTACGTACAGTGATGTGCTCTAGACCCTTCATATTCTGGCCATGCAAGAAAAAAGGGTTTAACATTTTTCTGTAGGGAAAATTGAATTTGAATGTTCTAATTAAATTTTGATCAAGATGAGTTTTAATATTCTTAAATTTATTTTAAAATCAATATAATATATAAATAATTAATGAGTTTTTATGACTTAAATAAATCTAATAATTTTTATGATTTCTGATTTCTTACATATCTACTTCTTCTTGAAAGATCAATATTAAAAGTTATTGCCACCAACAATAATATCAAGTTTTTATCTCATTATGAGGGGATAACAATATGAAATTTTTTTATTTTTCATTGTTTTGTTAAGTGGTAAATTTGCATTTAATTTTAATAAAAAGGTCATTTTTATTACTTTATAACTAAATTTTTTTAGTTAGGTGTATGCCTATCTTTCCTAATATATAGGTTAAATTTAATACATTTACTCTTCTAATTGGGTCATTGAAAGATCAATTGTTTATATTATCAAATTGTTTAAGGTGACTCTCTCTCTAATCTTATATGTCATTCGAGTTATTCCAAGCTTTTCACGTACATATTTATGTTATATTTTATCTCTAAGAGTAATGCCTCTCATTCACCTGAGTATCCTCTTCTCTGCAACACTTAGCTTAGTTTTATGCTTCTACTTTAACGACTAAAATTATATTTTATAAAATATTGTAGGTCTCACAACCATTTTATTGAATTTTTCTTTAAGTTTGAGGGGTATTTTTCTACCAAACAACATGCCTAATGCATTCCTTCATTTCAACCATCCAACTTGAATTCTACTATAATATCATTATCTATTTCACCATCATTTTGAATCATAGATTCGAGATATCTAAAATGCATATCCTTTTTAATGATTTGATCACCCAAAGTCACAATCCTCCACTTGATTTATTACTATAAAAATTAGACTCTATGTATTGGATATTAGACTTAAATGAAAAACTTTAGACTCCAAAATTATCCTTCATAATTTGATCCTCTTTCAACTCCTCTCTTAGTCTTATCAATAAGAAGAATATCATCAACATAAAGCATATACTAGGATACATCCTCTTTCAAATGTCTAGTAAGAACCACCATTACTAAAGTAATACGATATGGGCTTAAAGTTGATCCTTGATGTAATCCAATTGTCAAATATTTGGTCAAGTCATCTTGTGTTTAAACACATGTATTAAATGATTCATATCATGATTATTTGACAATTTTTTCACTGGTTGCCTACTACCTAATACAACCATTCACTTTCTCATTCAGAACTTGATACTTGCGAACGATAGTGTTGCATTTAGAAATTGACAACAAGGGCATATTTCTGCTTGAATGTTTTTTCTCTTTAGCATATTTTAAAGTACAATCTCATTTTGAACTAAGTTTGATTACATTTTGTATGCTGATTGAAAGGTAGCAATTGCTGAACAAGTACATCTTTATGCTCAAGTTGTGAATTGAACTAGAAGAATCTATAAAACAATAGAATTCCTATAGTTTTGTAAAATCTTACAAACTATAATAACATGAGCTCCAAATATATGACGCTCTTTTAAATTTTTTTTTTGAATTGTACTATCTACAGAATAGTTTGAAAGGCTATAAATGCCATGTAGAAAGGTGCAAACACCCTTCGAACATTCGACCACGGTGCAAAATTCGACTTCTTCTGTAAAATGAAACATTAAAGTTTCTATATTTGAAAATTCTAACCAGATGTGAACCAGAAAGCCCATCCTCATCCATTAAGTTCTTCAGCTGCTTTGCACCTCCATTTGAACCAACAAATTTTTTTCTTAGCAGAGATGCAGCACGCCATATGGTGGCCTCAGGCACAACGTAAAGAGAAATCAATATTAATGTTCAATTGTACTATGACAAAACTACAATTAAACAACAATATTATCAAAAGAACAGAAATTACCTCGGAATTTCCAATATAAATCTGAAAAAGATGCGTAATTATAGATGTATGGAGACATTTGATGGATTCTGTCCATGTTATCCTGTTCATACTAGCTAATTATAGGGACACCAAGTAATATGAATCGTTTACAATCTTTAGGCTCATTTTCAAAATGATGCTTATATGCAACGGTACAGGGAAGATTTTTTATTTATTTCTTAAATTTAAATATTAAAAATTTAATAAAAACCATCTAAGTTTTATTTAAATGTTGAACATTTCATATTTTTTTCTAAATTTTGACTAAGTTTTAAAAACCCTGCTTAAGTTTAAAAATCCCGTCTAAATTTTAAAATTCGCGCCTATGGCTCGAGCTCGTTTACAGTGAGACGAGCTTGAGTTCTAGCTTGCCTGTTGAGCTCGAGCTCGACTTCGAGCTCGCTTTTCAAGTAACAAACCGAGCTCGATAAGGGCCTAAACTTGACTCGTTTACACCCTTATCCAACTACAATCACATGAACATGATCTCCTGACTAATATCACAAGACTATAGTCTCCAAACTATTGTCATCCAACTATTATTGCCTTCCTATAAACTTTCAATCGTCATCACTTGATTATTGTTGCTTAATTATGACCTCATGTCCACCTTCTCTTAGTTATACCCCTATGATGACCATAGCCCATTTATGGCATCTCGATGTTTGTTGCTCGATTATGGTATCTTGAGCACCATTGTCCGACTACAATCTCCAAACCACTACTTTCTAACATTGATCTCATAAACATTGCCGTATGAATAGTTTCACAATCACTATTGCTCATCTACCGTTGCTCAACTACACCAACAACCCACCAACTCTATCGTCCATTATTGTCAACAATATGCATTCCATCATTTATAAAACTAACGCATGCCATGAACACCAACGTCGACACAAAGATCAATTTGGTGTGCATTATAAACCAATTTGGCAGATTGAGCCTAAATATACTTCAAAGTCCAACCCGCTTTGCCAATTTTTAAGATTTATTTGAACTTTGAATTGTGTTGAAGCACGTTTGAAACCTATAGATTTTGAAACTAAAAATTCTCTCTAATGAAGCACTTTATATCAAAAACTAAACTCTTTTTTTTTTTCTTTGCAAAAGGATAGCTTCTGCTCCCATAGGAATACATATTGTAATTTGAAACCATCATTCAACAATTTCGTGCTTAATAAGGAAAAGTATAGATAATACGCTATTTAAGTGTAGTCAGCAAATATGCTCAATGGCCAAATGAAGTTATATTAAAGAATTTGATACATTATCACAAGGCTGTGCAAGTCTCAATAGTAAACGCTTTATTTTGAGTTAGTATGGAGTCAATTCAGCCTATTTTGATTCGTATTAATTTGACTGCTTCAAAGCCATATT
Source organism: Dendrobium catenatum (assembly GCF_001605985.2). Lineage (NCBI taxonomy): Eukaryota > Viridiplantae > Streptophyta > Magnoliopsida > Asparagales > Orchidaceae > Dendrobium > Dendrobium catenatum. The sequence goes on along the minus strand of NW_021320010.1, from coordinate 686,117 downwards.
CTTCTCTGAATTAGTGAATTTGAATCACTTAAATATTTTTATGACTTTCTTTAGTTTAAATCAAGATATTTTGTCCATATTTTTTTAATTATAATGTAAAATAGTAAATAATAAATGAAGATATTAATGATAATTTTGAAAAGAAAATAATAAAATTTAAAGAGGTTGATGTAAGATGTTAAAATGCATGGTTCTTGTTGGATCCAAATTTGCCCATGAGTAACACTAACACATGACCCTAACAATAAGTTTGGCTAAGTAGAGTAAGGGAATAGGAGAGGGAAGTTAGTGACTGTGGAGTATGGTTGAGAAGCAACTTAATCTCTATGAACAATAAAAATGATGTAAGGTCTAAAATATACCCCCTTATTTATGAGTCAAGAGGGCAACGAGAAATTCTACACCTATAAAAAAATATGATTTGATGGGTAAGTATTTATACATACATTATGACTAATCTGAAATATACACATCATTATGTATCTTGACATTATTTGGAACATATATTATGAGCGCCTTATGTGGGTGACAAGTTTTCGAAGATGAGTGCCATGGTTGAGTTCTCAAAAGTGAGTGGCCTCAATGAGTCCTCTAGGATGATAATCTTCGACTAATCTGTGGGGGACAGCTCATTGGACTAGTGGCAAATCCTTTGGGGGTGAGAGAATAATATTTGTGAAAGGTATGTATATGAGCTAGGGATGAATGTAGTTGATATATTTATGATTATGGACTATTTAGGTATGTGCCACCTATAAATTTGATGGAGATACCCTTGAAAGATAGATGGACATGGTTGAATTATTGAAAGAGTCGAATCCTCCTAAGGTGCAGGGGAGGAATCAATCCTAATTTTCACATCATCAATAAAGACTAAAAAATGAATGAAAAGTAATAAATTACCTAAAATCACATCATCAATATTTTTTAAAATTTTTTTGAGGGGGGGCAATTGTCCCCCCTGACCACCAAGGGGTTTCGCCCATGCTAATGTGAGTACCTTTGCGAGCGAAGGCTTGTTGAAATGAGTTGCTTGGTCAAATTCGCTCGAAACATGAGCATCCTTGATCGAGCTCATGTAATGGGATAGCTTCATTGGGGTGATTACTTGTCGATCCCTGACCTTGCTCCGATGAATGCTCCTCAGGACAAGGCTCATTCTAGACTATCATGCCTCATGGATTAATATGTTTGCTACTTGCTAAGAACTTATATAAGCATATATGGCAATATAATATATTTACTAAGTCCTACTTTATCGAACTCTTTCATCCCAAATGCATCCAGATCATCATACCTGATTATTTCATCTCCATCATTATCTAAATCACCTTCATCTACAAATCAAAAAATATAAAATAAGCTTAATTTTACATTTTATCTAAATAATTTTCTATATTTAATTATTAATTTACTATAACTTTACCTAGTCGATGTTATGTATACTCTTCAATAGTTGGAATTATATCCTCTTTATAAGTCTCGTTCTCTAAGTCAGTCATTTTGGAGTTGGCTTATCGTCAAGTCCCTAAGCATTATTCATTTCAATGCTTGTGTAGTCCAGAGGATTATGATTTTTTTAAGCTGAAACTTAAAAAGAGAAATACGAACTTTAATCATTGAATATTGATAGTATATAACCTTCATTAAAAAAAAAATTGACATACTTGAAGATTATATCTATTCCTCAAATTGAGATTGTATCAATCATACATAAGATCACCATTAATGCTCTAAAGGATTTTGTTTCTTTGAATGAATTTGTTTAAAAACACTTCAAATTTATTCACATCATGATGAAGATGATATTTGACTTAGAATTTTTATTATTTTTCTTGATAAGTTTAGACCACTAGAATAAAACATCTTTCACTACTCATCTACATAATATGAAGTTAGAGAGTTCAATTAAGATTCATATATATTAAATAAAATAGAAGCATATGTTGACATTCAAAAGAAATTTACTAGATTGCATTTTTCTTAACATTATTAGAGCAATAGACTTCATAAAACTTACAAAGTTATTGTGAAAAAAATCTAACCTCTTTTCATTGCAAATGTGGAACTTTGGATAAATGTTTTTATTTTCAATTAACTCAATCAAACCTTACATAACTTCAGGCTTATGATAGTAATTCTCTTTGTTATACTAAAAGTTAGGATTCAAGAAATATGTTGCTGAGTAGATGCCTTGCCTTAGGCGAGTATTGCTTCTTCTTTTTATTATGCTAGTATATACTTTAATTATATTGCTCCCCTTTAAATAACATCAAATAGACATCCTAGCAAAGGCTTTTTACTAACTAACTGCACCACATTCTTTGAGCCAATCGATTCAAAAACCTCAATAAATAAATACATAAGACAACAACATCCTTAATGACATAAAATGTATCCACTGAATTTAAAAATAGTATAACATGCACACAATAGAATATAAAAGTTATTGGTGTTTTGCTCATGTTATCAATCCATCCATCCGATATGAGTATGCAACCTATCTCCTTCAAAGTATGCTTGTACTAATTAACAATTAACCTGCTCTCATCTTTGAAATTCTTAAGTAAATTAACTTCATTTGATGATATAAGAAAGAAAAAAAAAGTTCATTTGATGACATATGGGGAGCTTGTAACAAGGACTCATGACAATAATAACATTAGTAGCTTTCTGTGTATATGTTGAATTCAAAGAATTAAAAAGAATGCAACAATCAAAGAAGTACCTTAAATAGCCAAATTTGCACAACATTTCTTCCTTAGATGCTAAAATAATTTTAAGGTTAGGATCCGAGTATAGTTCAAGGAGTAAAAAGGGTTTCCTTATCATAAATTTTTTCTTTTCTTTGATCATGTATAGGTCTAAATGCATCAAAAATCCGTCATAAATCTACCAAAAAATCTTCCTAAAAATCAGTCAAAAATATTTCAACGTAATCCGTCGGATTGTTGTTTTATTTTTGAAAGTTCATTTTTATATTCTCTTGCATTTGAGAGAGAACATCTTAATATACTTTCTTATAGGAAGCTCTAGTATTTAACTCCTTTAAGATGATGTTTCATTTTAGTTATGTCTCCTCTATTATACATAATACCATAATGCAAGCATTTGAACTATTTTTTTCTTAATTAAATCCTTTAAGTTTAGTGAAATAATTTAATTATTGTTATGTTAAATGAACTAATTTAAATTAATTAATTAGCAAAGCTAAAAAATATTGTTAAATAGTTTTAAAAATAAATATTATTAAATTAACTAATTTATTAATTTGTTTAATTAATTAGCTAATCTAATCAATATCGTTAAACTAATTTCCGCTATAATAAAAAATTAATTATTTTGATCTTTTAAAAATATTAATATTAATGTTCTATGTTATAATATAAATAAAAAGAGTGGCATTCATAACATATTTTTTCTCGCGATCTAATGATTAGACGTTAATGGATCTTCAAAGGAGTCGGGTTTAAAATGTGCTGTGGTAGTGGGCTCGTGCATCTGCAGGTGGGCGGGCTAGCCCGATCAGGAGGGAAGTGGGCTATAGGTAGTTTGACGAGTGTGCTGCGGATGGTCAGGCAAGCCAGTGAGGCGAGCTAGTCCGCTCCGACAAAATTTGAGTAATTTTTATAACAGTAAATTTCAATATGAAATTTGGTGGAAATATTTCCGGCGGACATAATCCGCCAGAAAATGTTCGCCGGAAAATATTCCAGCGAATTTTTTTCGCTGGTATTTATGTTCCAATGCGTGTTTTACCGGCGTACAATTTTTAGTCAGAAATTTGCTGTAAAATTATTTTCCAACAGATTTTGCACATTTTACGGCTGATATGACCACGGGAAATGAGAGTTTTTTTATTTGTAATATCCAAACTATCATCAATCTAATACATGAAAAAGAATAACATTTACTCTTCTCCATGTCAACAAGGATCAGCCATGAAGTAAACATAAAACCAGTGCTTTTTTACGGTGAGGCCATCATATATATATATATGCAACTATGGATGTACATGATATGATAAATTTAAGCATTGAAAAACAGAGCAGGCAAGCAATGATAGTAAAATTTTCATGAAAACATTATATTTTGCTTATCAGATGAAGAAGTTAAAAGTTTAAATAACCATAATTGGCTATCTTGCCGTAGTACAAAATTCATCTGCCAAAGAAAAGCACCTATATCTCTTCTTTTAGGCTTTCAGTATAAGTTTACAACGTCTGAAATAAAAAGTGATACAATGGACAGAAAAATATGCCCCAAGCATTATACAAGTTGAATCACATAATCTACACTACCCTTTGAAACATTCTAGCTTGTTAATCTAGGAATCCAACACAGCAAGCTCATTTGCTATTGTATCCTACAAGCTCGCTTGCAATCAGCCAAAACATATAAAGATATGAGTCTCTCTCTACACTGCTAAATGCGTCTTGCCTTTTTCTGGCTAGTATCCTTACGGAACAAACAATGGCCAATTCTAGTTACTGGCGCAAAAGAGTGCCAGTCAGCTTAAGAACACAGTTTTTATAATTGAAGGAAAAATGTCTCTATGCCTGCTTGGGAACTCTCCTCTTTCTTCATAGACTCGATAAAACAACCCTCACTGAAAGTTAAGTTTAACCATTCAAGGGCATCAAACTCGTTCAGACCAACAATTTTCTCAATCGTAGCACCTTTCATGAAAATATCATGAAAAAATTTGGCTTCAAGCTCCAGCAAAGGTTCAATTGGCAACTGTTCCAACTTGTTTCTCTGGTTCTTAGATTTTAGCTGAGTCTCTTTCGTGGTGGAGTTGATCCTTTTCTTTGTTAAGGTGTTAAAGGGAAACAGATTGGCCGAGGCTTGGGCTATAGAGGTGCTCAACTGTGATGGCAAGCGTTGGGAATTGTTATAATTTTTGCTTGTTGGAGCTATAGATTTCCATCCTGTGGTAGATTTCTTTGGCATTTGACTCAACTCATGCCTTCTACCACATTGAAGTTGCATAATCTTTCTACTTTCTGATCGATTATTGGTCTTCCTGGGCTTGACCTCAACTGATTTCAACTCATTAACTTCTTTTTTTCCGGCCATCTTCTTTTCCTTCCGAGGAGAGACACATAAGAAGCTTTTGCCCAATTCAGAACTCTCATACATGTCCTGATTGTATGGCCAGAAGAGAGGTTCATCATAGTCAAATTCTCCCAACAAACTGCCGCATGTTTCTGTCAGGTAAGAAGAAGTTATAGAGCTGGGACTAGAAAATGAAGATTCAGATAGAGGATTTACCCTGTAACTACATGAAGGACTTGACAAATCCGAATAAGTGGAATTTACTCCATCTTTCAGTTGAATCAACTCAGACCTCTCAAGATTGAGATCAAATGTTGAAATCCATGTACCACTTCTATCTAAATCATCCATTGTCGCAAGAGATGTGCATGAACTCTCAAGAGATCTATCATAAGAGAAATCTCTTCTCTCATAAGAACAAACAGATTGATCATTCATGACCCCCTCTTCCTTTGAAAGTTCACCACTGAGATCAATTTGCAAAGGAAGTACAGTAGAATCAGCGTTCTCAGACTTCATCAAAGGAACTGTGTCTATGAAAGACGGAGTCCAGCCATTCAACAGACAAAGATCTGATATATCAGAACTAAATAAGGAGGAAGATTCACAGTCTGAAGACAACCACATGCAAGTACTCTCATCAGACACTCCTTCGGCAAGTTTTAGCTGCATCTCCAGATCAATATCTTCAATTTCTAACTCACAAAAAGCATCAGAAGTCTTTTTATTGGGCACAGGTTGCGGACTTTCTTCTGGTCGATTACTTGGATTGTTTTTCTTCGAGCTTGTTTTGATTCTAGGCAAAGCCCTGTCCACAGGCTGAGATGACCTATTGTAAGTAAGGAACCCCATTTCTTGCTTTGATATAGCTGACTAAACTAGTTCCTCAATGCACAGTTCTCTGAGACAAAGGAAAAAATCAAATTAAGTAACAAAAAGGAAAAAAAAGGAAGCTGCATAACCAGAGCAGATAAAAAAACTGCCAGCTTTATCAGTAACCTCTACATATACAAATAACATCTAAACAATGCATAAATGTCATGCCAGCTGACACAAGAAGGGACATAAAGTTCCTCCTCATTTCCTGAGATTTTGGATCCAATTTCAATACTTAGAACTGATAATGTAAACATATTAAAGATCTTTTTCCAAGGCTTAGAAATAGAAAACATTTCAAGTTATTCCTGGTCAGTAAAATATAATAGCTGGTTATTCAAATCATTCTGCAAGTCCCAGATGCAGTCAAATCATTTCTAAATTTCCACCCTTTTCCATAACAAAACATTGGTGGTCACAAGTTTTTCAGTAAATTTGAGGGGAAAAAAATCATAAATTTTTTTTAGTATTTTTTGAGGAATTCAGGGATTCAATCACGGGTGAACCAGGAAAAGCTCAAGATGAATAATTGCCCACCCTGAATTTTTTTCTATAAAAAACTAAATATTTTAACTATTGTTCTCACCATTAAAAAATAAAGTTGCCCAAATACTAAAAAAAATACTTTCTATTTCATAGATAATATTATACATTTTTTCCTATTTTGCTCACCCTTAAAAGAGAGGCTGGTTCGTCCCCTAGATTCAGTGTACTGCTAACATCCAAAGGTTTTACAGTCTACTGATCATGCATTCAAGACAATGTATTGATATTCTCCTACTGCACCTAAAAAGCAGTGAAAATTCTAACCTTAGTAATTTATGACTAACTGGCAAAAATCACATATTCAAAAAACAATAAAATACAACCTAAAACATATTCAATAAACATCGATCAACACATTTTGTGGTTTAACATGCAACGATCATATATGAAATCCCCAGAACATACAGCTTTCAGAATTAAGCATTACAAAGAGATTTCTGAACAAGCACACCATCCAAATATCTCCTTCAAGACACAAACCCTGAAAAAGAAATACAACTACATAAGAATAGGAAAAACTCTTTTTCTGCAAATAATAGCGGAGGAAATCGAACAAACACCACGCATTACTTATCCATTACGTCTTCACAAATATCCAAGAGGGCAAAAGAAGAACAATATATTACAGAGGAGAAAGAAATTGAAATAGGGAAAAACCCGAAAGAAATTGAATCCGGTGAAAATTTTAATGAATAATCCAGCCAAAGGCGCATCTTCTCTTACCTCGAACGTTGGGTACGATGAGGGTTTCTCTTCCTCCGCTCCAAGCGAAGCGAAGGACAGAGAGAGAGACGAGAGCTGCCTAAAAATATATATATAGAAAGAGAGAGAGAGAGGGCGGGTGGGACAGTTCAGGTATCTATTACTGGAAAGGTTCTCGTGACGCTCTCCGACGCCTGAACGGAGTTCGATTTTATGAGAGGCTTCCCGCGTTTTTCTTACGTACGGCCTCACCGGTACTGAAATTACCAAATGGCCCTTGACCTTGAAGGGCTACTATAATGGCTTCCAAATCGTGATCTGACGGTTAAAATTCGTCGAGGAGCGTCGAAATTGTGCAGCCGATCTGAGTGGCTGGAATGTAAATAGGATGGTTCGGGAGGTTTCATTTCGTCTTTTCGTTTCGTAAAGGCAAAACAAGCTAAGCGGTCTTTCCCGCCAACTATTGCTTCTGGTGTATAATAGGAAAGCAAATAACAGGAAAGTAATTGATGCAAAGAATTAAATGAAAAGTTATTTATGAATAGTAAAAGTAAATGTTAATTAATTCGTAAAAGTGTGAGAATTATTTTTAAAATTAACTATTCAGAAAATATAATTTCGATATATTAATAAAAAATGATTTAATTGAACATAAATCTATATGCATATTTGAATTTAAAAATTCTAGAATAAAAAATCAAATTCAAAATATAAGAATTTTGATTTTACCAAACTTACACTCTAATTCAAAAAATCCTATACTAAAATACTGTTTTACAAAACAATAAGAAAGCATTCTCAAATGAAGCCTAAGATTTTGTTTGGGACGACTTTCTTATTGCTTTCTAAAACAACATTTTAGTACAAAATTTTTTAATTTAATAAATTTTTATAGTAAAAAGCTACTTTAAAATAATAAAAAAATCGTCCCAAACAAAGCCTAAATCTTTTTATAAAATAAACCTATTGACAAGAGGAGTTATCCAATTTGAATTCGAAAAATGCCTAAATCAAGTAATTTAAATATAATTGATAACATTGAGATATTAATTAATAGGCCAAATGATCTCCAAATGATGCATAGTATAATCAAATTGAACATCAAGGTGACATGAATCTAATTAACCCAAGACCACTTAATTCTAACATTATTAAGACACTTGAATGCTAAAAAAAAGTTATAAGATTGTGGGAATCAATATGAAACATCTGAAGGAACATTATCGATCTTGTTTATATTTATGGTGCATGCTAGTCTAATAAAATTATAAATGGACAATAAAGAACCTTTGGCTTTAGATTTAAGGAATCATAGAGGCTTGATGGAATTAAAAGCTCCATTGAACCATCACAAAATCACTGTATGATCATGGACACTAAATCAGTGTCTGACCATGGACCATCATTGTTGGATCACCAACATCGCTATCGTAGGACCACTGCTTAATGTACAATTACTATCTCCAATTACAACATTCTGATAACTATTGATCGTCTACAATTCTCTAACTCATATCGCCAAATTATAGTTTTTTTATGAGACCGTGCAACATTATAAAATGATATGAAGATTACAGCTATGTGTGTAAGTGTATATGTCGCACCAAAGTAATAAAAGAATGAGTAAAATATCATTCCCACGAGAAAAACCATAAGTCTAATTTGAAAGCTGATTGCAAATTTTGCAAACCACTATAGGTTATTTTGCTAAAATAAGAGTGAACTAGCAAAAATAAAATATAGCATATAATTTATTTTTTAAGTTTTAATTTTTATTAAACTAGTAATGCTCTTAATCCTATGCAAATAAATAATGCAGATTATAACAAGTTAATGTGGATAAGAGCAATATAAATCATTTGCCTCTATCGAGTTCATCCAGATTCAAACTATTTTAGAATCTCCTTAGAATCCCAAGTATTAAATTGAACTATGTCTAGGTCTAAATAACACGTGTTCAATTTTTGAAGTAGTAGATCACATGGGATTTTTAAAATATGAGTAGTCAACTACAAATTTAAATTAAGCATAGGGAAATATGTTTTTTTTTTTTGGAACAGGGAGTATCGGCCTTTGGCCACTAATCTCTCCGGTCGACCTAGCGGATAGGGAAATATGTAACATAGCATAACATTTCCCTACACCGGTAATCTATTCCTTAAACATGTATAGACATCAATGCACCAACAGTTTTGAAAAGTACATTTAATTACTAAAGACAATGAGTACAAACTATTTAACTATATATGAAAATAATTACACGGGCGATGTGACACTAACCTATGTGACTCTATTTTGTTCTTCGTTGCGGTGCTAAATGGAATTGATGTGTTAATTCTTGTATCATCACATTGATTTACCGGTTCAACTGTCATTAATTATCACAATTAAGGGTGTAAATAAGTCGAGTCGAGTCGAGTATTTGCCTTATCAAGCCTGGCTCGTTTAATCCTTAATGAGCTCGAGTTCGAGCTCGATAAGTGGGCTCGAGCTCGACTCGTTTAGGAAATATCAACCTCGAGCTCGACTCGAAAGCTCGAGCTCGTTTGAAAAACTGTAGCTGAGGTTAAGTTTTTTTATAAAATAAGCTTTCAAATATTATAAAAAATAATATTATAATATAAAAAGCTTTCAAATATATATATATATATATATAT
>NW_021320010.1:619368-675549 GCF_001605985.2 Dendrobium catenatum | reverse complement strand
TTCGGGTCAACCCGAACCCGAAACGGGTCGAGTTCGGGTTGAACAAATCAACCGTTTTAAAAATTGGTTCAGGTTCAGGTTGACCCCAGCAACTCGAAATTGACCCAAAATTGACCCGAAAGTGACACGAAAACTCATATTTGACCCGAATACCCAAGATTGACCTGTTTTTGACTCGATTTTGACCCGAAAATCAAATATTGACCAAAAAATTAGCAATTTTAGGTCAACTTCGGGTCATTCGTGTCGGGTCGGGTTGACCCAGACCCGAATCGGGTCAGGTTCGGGTCCAGAAACCTTACCCATTTTAAAAATGGGTCGGGTTCGGGTTGACCTGAACAGTGCCGGGTCAGTTCCGGGTTCGACCCGAACCCGACCCGCTGACCCGAATTGACACCCCTACCTATAGTGATCCTTAAGATTAAAATTTAATTCCTTTATAGCCCGAAAGCCTTATGTTCTAAATCTATTGATAATTGATAATGAAAGTTCAAGGAGGTTTTATGATCTCAATGAATTTTCCATAAGGCACACTAATATGAAAGCAATACTATCACTTGATGTAAAATCTAATACACTTATTAGAATTTTCAAAGATGTTGATAAAAATCTAATCAATATAATATAATATCAATCACATATTTTCAATCAAGCAGTTATAAAAGAAAATAAAATATGAAAAAATAATCTGAAGAAAATAAAAAAAGAAAGAACACACCAGATTTTATAGTGGTTTGGTCAAAACATAATCTACGTCCACTCCTCGGAGTCCTCCTTTCTAGGTATTATATTATCACTATAGTGTCTCACCTTTAGCCCCTACAAGGCATAGAAGCCCTTACAAACTCTTTTCCACCAAGCTGATATGGTAGAGGACCATACTCCTTTCACAGGCAGAGAACTTTGACTCCACTTCACCCTCTTGGTGAGGTAGAGAACTTGAACTCCTTTTTACCCTCTGGGTGATGTAGAGAATCTGGACTCCTTTTTACCCTCCTGGTGAGGCAGAGAACTTTGAATCACTTTCACCTTTTCTTTCACATGGAGTAGCCGGGTCCTTTGACATCAAAGATATTTTCTTATTTCCAAAAATTCCCTCAAGATAAACCTTGAATACTATGGTACAAAGATGTAAGCTTTCCAGAGCAACTGTGTGAATCCCCCATCACACTCCTTTGAAACCCATAAGAATCTTCTCCCTCTCAAATTCTACCCTTTTATCTCTCAATTTCAAGACTCTCTCTTTAAGTTTTTTCTAGAAGAATAAAGACTCAATATATGCCAAAGAATCTCACAAAGTCTTATGAAAAAGCTTAAATAGAGAGTTTAAAAAATCCTAAAATTTAATTCAACAGTCAAAGATCGTATAATACAATCGCATGATCATCCAGTATGATGTGTATAATTTGACATGTTAGTACTGTACGATCACCAGTTAGTATAATACAAATAATTCAAATTTGTCTGTTAGTGCTTTACGATTATCAATACAAATGATCGATCGTACAGTAAAATTAGTTAAATCAAAATACAGTTCATCAAAGATGAATCATGGGATGCTAAAATCATCTATGTTGATCATACATACGATTTAGATCATACAATATGATCAAAATATCAAAATTAAGTAGATTCAATTGATTAATCATAGGATTAATTAGGCAATATTTTAAACATCATACTTTATAATTAGGTTCATGCAATATGAATAAAATAACTTTCCAAATTCAAAATTTTGCCTAATTTAATGAATAGTGGAGTTTCTAATTATAAGAGATCTTCTAGTACGATGAGGTGTTCATACTGTACGATTAGTTATATTTCATTTTTTTGTTTAAAAAATTAAATATTTTAATTAATTTCTTTCACACCAAATTGTATAGTACAATCTAGATCATACAGTATGATGTATAAAAAAATTAAATATTTAAAAACATTTTTTCTCCCCTTATATGTGTGTACGGACACAAGGCTAACATACACACTTACAAGACTTGACTCAAAAAATTAAAAAATAAATAAATAAAAATTATAGAAACTTTAACATAAACTATTCTATCAAATCTTGAGCCTTAAATCTTCATAGAATAGTGTATGTTATTTTTGAAATGTTAGTCAACACACAAACAAATATGCACTATAAATACTAGGAGAAATAAAGAGGTAATCAATAATATTTATTATTATCAAAATCATAAACTCAAAAGCAGGAGTTATGATAATCTTATCATTTTTGATGATGATAAATATTATTGGTTAAATTTGCAAACTAAAAATCTTTTCTCCTAAACTCCCCTCACTAAAAGGATTAGATTAAAAAATAGGGGAACACATATTTTTTTTAATTTTTTTAATTCAAATAAAATTTTAAAACTAAATAATATAAAATTTCAAAAATCAAACCCCAAATACAACCAACCACAATACATTGACCCCCTTTAATATTATAAAAAAGAAGAGATAAAATAACACCTAAAATTAAAATACATGTAGAAGAAAATAACAACATATATAAAGAAACAAAAACTTGAAATTATGCTTAAAACATAATGAAAATTAAACACACCAAACATATAAATAATCACACAAAACACAAAAACAAAATACACAAATAAACCTTAACATACTTATACCTGGTTAGAATTAATAATTGAATCATTGATGATTTAGCATAAGTTCGTTACGTCATCATCTTGCTCATATTCTGATGATTCATATGCTAAGTATGCCTAGGAAATTTTTTTGCTTCTTATCATTTGCCTTTATTACATTTTTCTTAATTTTGCCTTTTATTTATAAGATAAGTTTTTAAATTTGGTCATTCAAATTTTAGATGTTCGGGTTTCCTACACCCAAAAAAAATAATGATAGAAGAAAATGTAATTTTTTTTCTATTTTACATTTACTCCACTTTTGTTGATGTTTATGCTTGTGCTTCAGTAGGCTTTCAAATTTTCTATTTATCAATGCTATCTCCTTACTCTCATCTTCTACTAAGCAACATTTATTCATGTCTTTGGCTTTTAGCACTATTTTCTTCTCATCACATGCATCCAAAAGTCTTTGACTCTCACTTTGCTCGTAGGCAATGAGTGAGCATGTTAGATTGTCAATAGAATAAGCATTCAAATCTTTTGATTCACATATAATCATGACTTTATCATCAAATTTATTAAGTAGAGAATGTAAAATTTTGTTAACCTTTCAAATTTTGGAAGTTCTCTACCAAAATCATACAAGGATGTCACTATACGAGTAAATCTTGTATTCATGTCTAAGATAGTTTCATAAGGTTAAAATTCATAGTCATGTAGTAATAAATTTAACTTAGATTGTTTGAATTCACAAGTACCTTCATATGTAATGTATAGTCTATCCCAAATATCTTTGTCAGTTGTACATGTCAAAACTCTCATATAGTCTTCAGAAGTTAAAATACAAAAAATCAATTCAAAGATTTTGCATTCAATTAAGCATAATTTTTTTTTCTTATCGACTCCATTTAGTATAGGAATATTTATGTTGACTCATTTAATAATTTTTGATGGTATAGAATAATCAGTTTGAATTATATGCCATATTCAGAAATTAATTAATTACAGGAAAGTAGACGTGAATTTTTCAAAAATTAAAAGAAATATTTTTAAATAAATGTGATTATATGATTGAATAGCCTTCCACAATATTACAATTTTCAAAGTTAGCCTTTGATTATTTTTTCAAAAGTTTTCTAAAACTCTATTTTTGAATATCGCTTTGATACCACTTGAAAGTTCAAGGAGGTTATAAGACCTCAATAAACTATCCCTAAGATATACTATTATGAAAGCAATACTATCACTTGATGCAAAAGCTAGTGCACTTATAAAAAATTACAAATATGGTGATAATAATCTAATCAATATAATATAATATCAATCATGGATTTTCAACCAAGTAGTTATAATAGAAAATAAAATGCAAAAAAAAAAAAAACAAACTGAAGAAAATAAATTAAGAAAGAACACACCAGATTTATAGTTGTTTGGTCAAATCATGACATACGTTCACTCCCTAGAGTCCTCCCTTGGTATTGCACTATCACTATAGTGTCTCTCCTTTAGCTCCCACAGCTAGGCGGAGAAGTCTTTATAAATTTTGTTCCCCGGAGTACTCCTTTCACAGGAAGAGAATATTGACTTCTTTTAACCCTCCTGGTGTGGTAAAGAACCTAGACTCATTTTCACCCTCTTGGTGAGATAGAGAAACTTGAATCACTTTCACCTTCCCCGGTATGGAGTGGCTGAGTCATTTGAAACCAAAGCGATCTTCTTTTTCCCCAAACTTTTCTCAAGACAAAACTTGAATACGATGGTACTAAGATGCGAGCTTGCTAGAGCAACCGTGTGAAACCCCCACCACACTATATTGAAACCAACAAGGATCTTCCCCCTCTCAAACTCCACTCTTTCCTCTTGCACTTTTAAGGCTCACTCTTTAAGTTTTCTCTAAAATAATGGAGACTCAATGCATGACAAAGACTCTCATAATGTTTTATGAGAAAGCTTATATAGAGGGCTTAAAAAAATTGAAAAATTTAATTTATCCATCAAAGATCATATAGTACGATTGTAAGATCATCCAGTATGATGTGTAGAATTTGACCTGCTAGTACTATTTGATCACAAGTTAGTACAATATGAACCATTCAACAATTGCAATGATCTTAGCATCAAAAGAAGAGGGCAAGCATCTCAAAATTTTATTTACTCTTTCATAATTAGTTAGCTCTCTTCCTAAAGCATGAAATGAGGTGACAAATTTAGTAAACCTAGTATACATGTAAGAAGTTGATTCAGAAGATTTCATATGAAAAAATTCATAGTCATGCAATAATATATTCAATCTTGATTTCTTAACTTCATTAATTCCTTCATAAGTAATGCATAATCTATCCCAAATTTTTTTACCAGTTGTACAAGTTGAAACACACGTATAATCTTTAGATTTCAAAGCATAGAAAAAAACAATTCAAACATTTCGTATTAAGTTGTGCTAAATCTCTTTCATTAAAAGTCCATTCAGTAAAAGGAAGTTCAGTTTTAATGCCATTAATTTCACGAGGAGGTGTATAACCATCCTTAACAAGCATCCACATGCGATAGTTAATCGATTGTAAAAATGTAGACATGCAAGTTTTCCAAAAATAAAAAAGAATATTGTCAAATAAAGATGGTCGGGTAATAGAATACCCTCCTAAAGTATTATGATTATTGGAGTTAGCCATGGATAAAAATTCAAAAATTATCAAAAACTCAATTTTATGAATCTCGTTCACATACCACTTGAAAGTTCGTTAAAGATTTTAAGCCCTTATAAACTAGCCCAAGCTAACCAAGAGGGTGGGGTAAAACCCCTCACAACTCCTCCTCAAAAGATTCTCTCTCTCTCTCTCTCTCTCTCTCTCTCTCTCTCTCCCTTTCTCTCCCTCTCCTCTAGGCTCTCTCAGGTCAAGACAATGGCAAAAGATGATCTCTTGGATAAAATAAGAGGTCTTAATTAGAAGAGTTTTAGAATAGCTCTTAATTTAAACAAATCAACTTTATCATCCATGATAATATAAATATCGTCCTAGCCGATCAGCGCAAATTTCTCTCAATCAACCTGAACGATTTGAGACGATTATAAGGTTTTTATTCATATCATCCATGATGATAAGATATTGTCCTATATAATTAGTACAAGTCATTAAATATCATCTAGACAATCACACTGAATGGATGTTTAGATGATGAAAAAATAGCTTGATCGTCTAGGCCGATCTCATAATTGTCCCAGACGATTAGTTTAAATCCATGAAAATCGTCCAGACCATCGTCTTGAATAGAAAGTGGCTAATGTTGATTGTCCAAGAACAACTAAGGTTTTTTTAACTAATCATCCTGTCCGATCCTGTAATCATCCAGAATGATTTGATCGAGCAATCAAACCTTAATTAATTTCATTAATAACCAGATTAATTTAGGCCTAATTATGTTTCATCATCCAAAAGAATGTCCTGGATGATGTCTAAAAATAAATAATACCTAAATAGATATGGATGCTAATTCTTTCTGATTTGAGCCTATCGTCTTGGCCAAAACTAATATCATCCAGAATGATACGCTTAATGAGGGCTCCTTAACTAGGATGCCCTAATTAGGATTTTTATTTTTAACTAATTATCTAGGCCAATTTATGGATCATCTTTGATGATGTGACAAAAAATAGAGAACTTTAAAATCAGTCAAAAATTTTCCCATATGTGTGTGTGTAAGGTTACTTAGCATCAAGAACCACATAATTTATAATAGACTCAAAAAAGAGAAAAGTTTACAAACTAACTCAAACCTAGTCTACCAAATCTTGAGCTGGTTTAAATTATAATTTGATCTTGTGGACCTAAAATGTTAGTAGGCTAGGCAGTCATAGAGAAATAGAAGTGTTTGCTATCATCAAAATTATATTGCTTGAAAAATAGATTCGTAACAATAGTCTCTTTTAACATAACCTATTCTACCCAATCTTGAGCCCTAAATCTTCAAGAATAATGAATGTTGTACCTAAAATGTTAATCAATAATGAAATTTTGTGAGAATTGTAAAACCCTAAAGAATTAGTCCCGAGGTTAACCAATAGGGGGGGGGGAGGGGGTGAATTGATTATTTTAAAATTTCTTTAACAAATAAAAAGTTAAAACCTTTTGATGCAGATGTAGAACAATTTTTACATTAATAAAAATAAGATATTTCAAACATTGATCAAATCATAGAAAAATGCAAAAAAAAAAAAACTCCAAAATTGATAGTAGTTCGGTTAACTTGACATACATCCACTCCTTGGAGTCTCCCTCTCAGAGTATTACATTAAATAGAACTGACTCTCCTTTTACTACCATAGAAAGGTGGAGAAACCCTTACAAAATATTTTCACTGACCTGGTGAGGCAGAAAACTTTCAATCCTATTACTCCCTCCTAGAGTAGGCAATGAACATGGAAATTCTTTTTCACCCACCTAGTGAAGGAAGAGAACATGGAAACCCTTTTCCACCCACCTGGTGAAGCAAAGAACTTGGAATCCTTTTATTGGTTTTTGAAATAGGTAAAAAACATTGGAATCCTTTTTTATACACTTGGTGAAGGCAGAGAGCTTAGATCTGATGCTGATGAAGATCTCCTCTAGAGCCACCAAGGAACTAGAGAAGCAACTTGAAGAAGAAGATGAACACCTTGCTTGGAGCAACCTTTGTGAATCCCTCATAACTCCCCCTCATATATATTAACTCATATATATATATATCCCTCTCTCTTTCAAGCTCTCCCTCTTCATTCTCTAAGCTCTCTCTCATACCTCCTCACAACAAAAGATTGTCTCAAGTGAAAATTGAGAGAGCTTAGACAGAGAGCCTCATAAAAGCCATAATTTTTTAGTTTGGCATAAAAAATCATCTAGTATGATCAATAAATCATCCAAGATAATTAGTATAAAACAACCCTTTCAGCCAGGATAATCAGCTTTACCCTATACGATCATTACAAGTATTGGTACATATCGTCATATATGATTCTGCCATCATCCAGGATGATTAGTTCAAGATACTATATTTATCATCCAGTATGACATGGGATGATGGGTGGTGATCTTCATTTCATCTTGCAACCCTCTCGGGACATTCAATATAATATCCTGGCCGATTAGAAGAAAATTATAGTTTTCATCTTGGATGATAGATGATCATCCTACAAAAAAATAATAGATCATTCGGTATGATCTAGGTAGGTCATCTTGTATGATATGATTGATCAATTTGACCATAAATATTCTCCTAATCATCCAATCTATTTCGGCATGATTGTCATTAATTATCTAGGATGATACATATCACAATTTGAACTTAATAGATCATTAATTGTCCAGGATGATGCATATCATCAATCATCTAGCATAATCTAAGTAGATCATCCTATACGATTATAAAAAAATTTTGAAAATTAAAATATTACCTAAATTGTGATTGGCGGCTATTTTTCATAATACGAACTGATCATCCTGTACGATCTTGAATCATCCAATATAATTAGTTAAGAAAACTTTTTTTTGGTTAAAAACCACAGAGGGGCCTACACATTAAATAAAAAAGCAATTAAAAAGTCCATAAGAGGGACCCTCAGTTCCCTACTACTCAAAAGAGCTACAAAACAAAGCAAAAAAAAAAAAAAAAAATTATGAGCCCCAAAAAAAAAAAAAAAAAAAAACTTATGAGCCAATAGTCCCCATCATGACAAAATACAAAAATACATAATAACATGCTATTGATGCTATAGACAAGCATCCAAAAAAGAAAGATACTGATAAGAATATAAAGCATGATCTTTCTGTAAAAAATCTTGATCCCAACCCTAAGAAAATCTTACTGAAAATAAAAAACATTGCTAAACAATGAATTAAAGCACAAAGAAACATAGAAATATAAATGGAAATTGATTAACTTAAAAGTGAAATAATAAGAATTGATATTGCACATATAGAGCTTCTAAGAAAAAAACCTCCCACTGATCTAAGATATTACAGTAATGAATGCAATATAAAAGAAGGAATAAAAAAGAGTAGAATAAGCCATGTATGCTAAAAAAAAAATTTAACCCAAACCACCACTCAAACCCAAATAAGGGTACGGGCTAAACGAGCTCAAGATAAACTAAAACCAACATTCATCACTTGGGTAATCCAAATGCCACTCCATCCTACCACTAAGACCAAACATCCACACGCTGCCAATCACTTTTAATTACAGCAAGACAGGCTCATAGAGAAAGCAGTCACCCAATACATATAGAACCAAACATAGACAGAGAAGCAACACATTAAAAAAGGAAAAAAGAGCCACAACTGCCTCCAGTAAAAACCACAAAAGAGCCCAGGTTAACACCAACAACTCGCCTAGGGATAACCCCAAAACCAATAACCAAACATAACCTGCACCGAAACCATCAAAAGCTCCAGGCACCCCACTAGACCATCAAACTCCACCCAGCAGCCCCACAATAAGGGGAGCCCAAAATAGAAACAAAAACAATATAGCACCAGTCCCCCATATTACTTATGAAATACAACCATAACTAGGACCCAAAATAATGCCTGGAGGTAGGAGAGCAATCTTGCAACTTAGTTTTCATAATTATGCTTTCATATCATGTGTGTTTTTGATGATTCAAAATATTATAATTTTTATTTCTTATTTCTCTTAACATATATTAGATATATTTGAAATAACTAAATCGACAAGAGGGGGGGGGGTGTGAATTGTGAAAACTTTGTAACAATAATTAAACACCTAAGCAAGAGTTCCAATTTTTTTGATGTTTTTAAAATTTTAACATAAAAACTTTAGCTGCTATGAAGGCAAATAATTGAACTCAACGTGTAACAATGAAATCCTTTTTCTTTCACAGTTTTCACCAAGAAAATATTATGAAAATAAAGTGCAAGCAAAAAATAAAAAGCGATAAGGAAAAAGCACACCGAAATTTTATAGTGGTTCGATAAAACAATGACCTATGTCCACTTCCTGGAGTCCTCCGCTTCGGAAATTTCACTACAAACTATAGCTCTCCTTTTGCCCCCCTCAGCAAGGCGGAGAAGCCCTTACAAGACTCACTTTCACCAACCCGACGTGGCGGACTGCCCAGCGCTGTTTTCACCATCCTGACAACGGTAGAGTACCTTATCATTTTTATCCCCCCCTAGAGAAGGCAGAGTACCTTCGAGATCACGGATGTAGAAGAGTCTCCCCCTCAGAGCCTCCCACAAGTTCTTCCTGGGCCATAGGAGGAGCAAGATGCAGCAAGAACAGAGCAACCGTGTGATCTTCCTCACACCTCTTCTCCCTCACCAAGCTCACCTTCTCCTTCCTCTCTCAAACCCTAAAAACTTCTCAAGAGCTCTCTCCCAAGGATTCTCTCTCTAATCACGTTCCCCTCTTTCTATCTCTCTCAAAAACATAACAATTTTGACACATAAAAACGGGCTCCAAAATCCCTGAAATTTTCAAAGTAGCCGTTACTATCGTACAGTACGATTTCATATTGTATAGTATGATATGTATAACATGCCTCATCCTAGTACGAAGGTGCACGAGTAGTTTAAAATATAATCATACAGTATGATAATAAATCATACGGTATGATACTCAACACTACTGCTCATACAGGACGATAGCCAGGACGAGCAAAAGTCATCTATGTACATCGTATGCTACAATCCACATCGTACAGTATGAATGGTCAAAATTAAGGCATCGTCCAGGATGAATTTCGAGATGATCAAATGTCATCTTTGTTCATTGTATGGTATGAACTACATCGTACAGTACGATGAGGCAAAAATAAGGGATCGTCCAGGACGATCTCTGGGATGATCAGAATTCGTCTCTATTCATATATAATATGAATGTGTTCATACAGTATGATTATCAATCAGTAATTAGGCCTTGATTTATTCTACTAATTATGGGTTAATTTAAGTAAGTATTTAAAAATACGTCGTACAGTACGAATTTCTTCGTACAGTACGAACGGCTAAGAATAATTTACTTAAGTTAATTTGATGGCTAGGGTTTTGGATTTGTAACATATCGTACAGTACGATAGTATTCGTACAGTATGATTTGTTCATAGAAAACATTTTATAAGATCAGATTATACTATACAAAATAATTTTTTACAGTATGAGCACCAGAGAAAGAAAATCTACATTTTTACTTTTAAAACCCTCTCCCCCTATGTGTGTTTATGGTTGCTCAGACTTACATGCAGTTTTTGGCTAGACTCAAGAAGAAAAAAAATAAATAAATATAAAATTACATTGTTTCAGACTCACACTCCTAATCTAACAAGTCTTGAATCTTCCTGTTGTTGTGATTTTCTCGAAATATTAGTACTCATAGGCAATAACATAAATCAAATGATATTCAATAAATAGATAGTTCAGGCAATCATTATTTGTCATCATCAAAATCTCAAACTCGGGGTCATGGGTTACAACAATATTGCTTTTGTTATTTATGTGTACTAACATTTAAGGAAAATCATACTCCATACTGTTGAAGACTTTAAGTCAGATTTGTATAGGGTTCATTGTAATTGGAGTCTATATTTTTATACTTTTATTGAGTATGAGAGTGTGTGATTATAATTTAGTAACCGTGCACACACGCACTGAGGGAGTGTTAAAAATTTATAAATTTTTTAAACTAATCATAATGTATAATTTTAATTCATGTGGGATGATTTGATCAGTTATTTCATCTGCAAGTAGTTAATTAAAGCTTGGATGAGAAAATGTTTTTAAGTACTGTTCATACTGTTTGAAGTTGGCTTCGTACATATGATGTCTAGAGTATAAAAATATGGGGAACATTTTTGTTCAGACGAACATATCAATTTTTTGAACTGTTCGTTGGGGACGATCTGGATTTTGTACAGACAATGTCTATAGTACGAAAATGTTGGGAACATTTTTTCCATACAAACAGGTAAATTTTTTGAACTATTTATATGGGACGATCTAGATTTTGTACAGACTATAACCAGAGTACAAAATTATGGGGAACATTTTTCATCCAGACAAATATGAATTTTTTAATAACTGTTTGTACTGTACGATATACATATCGTATGGTATGATATTTTTGTATGAAAATATTTTATACTGGATCGGACGAGCTAATTTTTAACTGTTCGTTTGAGATGAATGTTGATCATAATTTATGACTATGTAAGGTCAAAATTGAAATTTTTTAGTTTTCTCGACGTTTTTTTGTGTCTTTCATATAGAAGGTCTTTAGAAATTGACTGGTATGAATATGGTCTTTGTGATTTATTAGAGAGTAAGTGAAAGGGTGATTTGGGAGAGTGTTTGAGAGAGAATTCTTGCAAGTGGAATGTGAAGGATTCACTAGGTTACTCAAAGGAAAGAATCTCTTTTATTTTTGTATAAATTCTCTTACTTTTAGTTCTAGTTACTTGAGAGAAGATCTTTGCAGAAGATTTGGTACTGTGCCAAAACATGGAGAGTGTGAAAGGATAACAATACTCTGTCGACACTTGGAGGGTGTGAAAGGATGATAGTACTCTGCTAACACTTGGAAGGTGTAAAGGATGATCATACTCTGTCGCACTGAGATTTGGTGGAAGAGATGCAAGTTGTAAAGGTTTCTCCGCCTTGCTATAGGGGCAAAAGGAGAGTCACTTTGGTAATAGTGCAATACCTGAAGAGGGAGTCTTCAAGGAGTGGATGTATGCCTTGTTGGACCAAACCATTATAAATCTTTGTGTTCTTTTTATTTCACATTTTATTTTCTGCATTTTGTTATTGTGGTTGAAAGGTTATTTTAACAAAAAATCTAATCGCGTTAAAATAAATAAAAATTTTTACTAAATTTTCTAAGATATTTTTTAAATTACCAATTCACCTCCCGCTTAGTTAGCCTTGGGACAATTGCGTAGGTCTAATAACTATTTAGAATTTTCAAGAAACAAGTTGGAAAACCTTTAATAATAAAAATGGTACAATCATAGCTCAAGCTCCTAACCTTAAAATACACAACAAGAAATTAAAAAACTACATAAGATCGCCAATAACCATTCCCAAACACCAGAATAATATAGAGAATGGAATAAAGCAACTAATAACAAAAGAAGGGAAATAATAGGCAGCAGCCATAAAATACACCAGTGAAAAAATAGCCCCAACAAGGTATAGAGGCAAAGCCATCATAGAACCTCTAATCCAGGTAGTCATCTAGGAAGAAAGGCAGCACCACATAACCAAAAAACCAATAAACCAGCTCCCAGCAGCCCCCACCAGAGACCACCTATCAAAATTTCCATAGGCCTCAACAAAAACCATCAAAGAGAGGCTCTAGAAGAAAACCCCCAAGAAAGCCCCAGATAAAACCAAAAACACTAGAAAGGAACCAGCCAAACCACATAACTGGTAGGCACCTACAACAAAGCCAAAAAGCAAGAGGAAAAATAAGAAAGGGGCAAATCGCCAATGAAAAAGACAGGACAAAACACCCAAAGCAAAGCAAAAAAAAAAGCCCCATAAACTCTAGAATACCAACCAAATTAATACCTAACATAAGGAATAATGATTATGTCCGGTCTTAAAAGCCCTTTTAATGGGATAAGTAAATTAGTAGCCATAAAATTAGAGAAATAACCTAATTCACTCCCAAAATTGGCAAACCAATTAGCACAGGCATTACCTTCCCTA
Source organism: Dendrobium catenatum (assembly GCF_001605985.2). NCBI lineage: Eukaryota > Viridiplantae > Streptophyta > Magnoliopsida > Asparagales > Orchidaceae > Dendrobium > Dendrobium catenatum. Next base: position 662,252 of record NW_021320010.1, on the reverse strand, counting down.
TAAACTTGAGAGAAGAAAAATTAACAAAAATCATCAGCCACTTAACATCCCTAATAAGATACAAAATTGCAGGATTGCAGACCGACTCCTTAGCATTATTAATGCATTGAATACTATAAGAAGAATCAATCTCAATCCGAATGTTAGAAATATAAAGATACATACAAATTCTTAACCCATAAAGAATAGTAGTAAGCATAGCAAAATGTGCGTTGCAGTTTAATAATGAACCAGCAAAAGCCATTATAATACTCCCTTGACTGTCTCTGATGATCCCACCATAGCCCAAAATGGTACCTTTAGCAATACCACCAACATTTAATTTATAACCGTTCATAGAAGGTTTAACCCAGTAAACATACCTAGGTTCAGAGAAAGGGTGAGCCTCATCCAACCTGAGACCTAATTCATTAGCAACAAAGTAATTATTCTTAAAGCTATTGATAGAAAGAAAATTAACAGAAAAAGGATCAGAACTTTGTCTTTCACATTTTTGATAATCCTATGATAGTCCATACTAATACCATTAAAAAGAGAATTATTCCTATCTATCTATTAATACCATAAAAGAAGAGAAGGAATGACGTTTCTAATATGACCTTTAGAGTTGATAAACCAAGAGTAAAGCAAATCATTAATAGACAGATTAACATTAAAACAGTTTAATTTGAAAATATCATCAAAATAAGTCCAAGTTTTAACAGCTAATGAAAACCAATAACCAAACATAACCTGCACCGAAACCATCAAAAGCTCCAGGCACCCCACTAGACCATCAAACTCCACCCAGCAGCCCCACAATAAAGGGAGCCCAAAATAGAAACAAAAATAATATAGCACCAATCCCCCATATTACTTATGAAATACAACCATAACTAGGACCCAAAATAATGCTTGGAGGTAGGAGAGCAATCTTGCAACTTAGTTTTCATAATTATGCTTTCATATCATTTGTGTTTTTAATGATTCAAAATATTTTTTTTTTATTTATTATTTCTCCTAAAATATATTAGATATATTTGAAATAACTAGATTGACCAGGGGGGGGGGGGTTGAATTGTGAAAACTTTGTAACAATAATTAAACACCTAAGCAAGAGTTCCAATTTTTTTGATGTTTTTAAATTTTTAACATAAAAACTTTAACTGCTACGAAGGCAAATAATTGAACTCAACGTGTAACAATGAAATCCTTTTTCTTTCACAGTTTTCACCAAGAAAATACTATGAAAATAAAGTGCAAACAAAAAATAAAAAGCGATAAGGAAAAACCACACCGAAATTTTATAGTGGTTCGGTAAAACCATGACCAATGTCCACTCCACAGAGTCCCCCGCTCTAGGAATTTCACTACAAACTATAGCTCTCCTTTTGCCCCCTCGGCAAGGCGGAGAAGCCCTTACAAGATTCACTTTCACTAGCCCGATGTGGCGGAGTGCCAAGCGCTGTTTTCACCCTCCTGGCGACGGCAGAGTACCTTCTCATTTTTCTCCCCCCTGGAGAAGGCAGAGTACCTTCAAGGTCACGGATGTAGAAGAGTCTCCCCCTCAAAGAGCCTCCCACAAGTTCTTCCTGGGCCACAGGAGGAGCAATATGCAGCAAGAACAGAGCAACTGTGTGATCTCCCTCACACCTCTTCTCCCTCACCAAGCTCACCTTCTCCTTCCTCTCTCAAACCCAAAAAACTTCTCAAGAGCTCTCTACCAAGGATTCTCTCTCTAATCACATTCCCCTCTTTCTGTGTCTCTAAAAAACATAACAATTTTGACACATAAAAATGGGCTCCAAAATCCCTGAAATTTTTAAAGTAGTCGTTACTATCGTATAGTATAATTTCATATCATACAGTACGATATGTATAACATGCCTCATCCTGGTATGAAGGTGCACGAGCAATTCAAAATATAATCATACAGTATGATAATAAATCATACGGTACGATACTCAACACTACTGCTTATACAGGATAATAGCCAGGACGAGCAAAAGTCATCTCTGTACATCATATGCTACGATCCACATCATATAGAACGAATGGTCAAAATCAAGTCATCATTCAGGATGAATTCTGAGACGATCAAATGTCATCTATGTTCATTGTATGGTACGATCTACATCGTACAGTATGATGAGGCAGAAATAAGGGATCGTCCAGGACGATCTCTGGGACGATCAGAATTCGTCTCTATTCATCGTATAGTACGAATGTGTTCGTGCAGTATGATTATCAATCAGTAATTAGGCCTTGATTTATTCCACTAATCACAGGTTATTTTAAGTAAGTATTTAAAAATACGTCGTACAGTACAAATTTCTTCGTACAATATGAACGTCTAAGAATAACTTACTTAAGTTAATTTGATGGCTAGAGTTTTGGATTTGTAACATATCATACAGTACGATAGTATTCGTACAGTATGATCTGTTCATAGAAAACATTTTACAAGATAAGATAATACAGTACAAAATAAATTCGTACAGCACGAGCACCAGAGAAATAAAATCTACATTTTTACTTTTAAAACCCTCTCCCCCTGTGTGTGTGCATGGTTGCTCAGGCTTACATGTAGTTTGTGGCCAAACTCAAGAAGAAAAAAAATAAAAAAAATATAAAATTACATTATTTCAGACTCACACTCCTAATCTATCCAGTCTTGAATCTTCCTATTGTTGTGATTTTCCTGAAATATTAGTACTCACAGGTAATAGCATAAATCAAATGATATTCAATGAATAGATAGTTCAGACAATCATTATTTGTCATCATCAAAATTTCAAACTCGGGGTCATGGGTTACAATAATATTGCTTTTGTTATTTATGTGTACTAACATTTAAGGAAAATCATACTCCATACTGTTGAAGACTTTAAGTCAGATTTGCATAGGGTTCATTGTAATTGGAGTCTATATTTTTATACTTTTATTGAGTTTGAGAGTGTGTGATTATAATTGAGTAACCGTGCACACATGCACTGAGGGAGTGTTAAAAATTTATAAATTTTTTAGACTAATCATATTGATAATTTTAATTCTTGTGGGATGATTTGATCATTTATTTCCTCCACAAGTAGTTAATCAAGGCTTGGATGAGAAAAAATTTTTAAGTACTATTCATACTGTATGAAGTTTGCTTCGTACATATGATGGCTAGAGTAAAAAAATATGGGGAACATTTTTGTTCAGACGAATATATCAATTTTTTGAACTATTCGTTAGGGACGATCTGTATTTTGTACAGATGATGTCTATTGTACTAAAATGTTGGGAACATTTTTGTCCATACAAAAAAGTAATTTTTTTGAACTATTTATTTGGGACGATCTAGATTTTGTACAGATTACATCCAGAGTACAAAATTATGGGGAACAATTTTCATCCAGACAAATATGAATTTTTTAATAACTATTTCTACTGTACGATATACATATCGTATGGTATGATATTCTTGTATGAAAATATTTTGTACTGGATCGTACGAGCTAATTTTGAATCGTTCGTTCGAGATGAATGTCAATCATTATTTATGATTACGTAAGGTCAAAATTGATTTTTTTTAGTTTTCTCAATGTTTTTTGTGTCTTTCATATAAAAGGTCTTTAGAAATTGAATGGTATGAATCTGGTCTTCATGATTTATTAGAGAGTAAGTGAAAGGGTGATTTGGGAGAGTGTTTAATTCTTGCAAGTGGAATGTGAAGGATTCACTAGGTTACTCAAAGGTAAGAATCTCTTTTATTTTTGTATAAATTCTCTTACTTTTTCATTCTAGTTACTTGAGAGAAGATCTTTGCAGAATATTTGGTACTATGCTAAAACATGGAGAGTGTGAAAGGATAACAATATGTCGACACTTCGAGGGTGTGAAAGGATGATGGTACTCTACCGACACTTGGAGGGTGTGAAAGGATGATAGTACTCTGCTGACACTTGGAGGGTGTAAAAGGATGATAATACTCTGTCGCACCGGGAATTGGTGGAAGAGATGAAAATTATAAAGGTTTCTCTGCCTTGCTATAGGGGAAAAGGAGAGTCACATTTGTAATAGTGCAATACCTGAAGAGGGAGTCTTCAAGGAGTGGATGTATGCCTTGTTGGACCAAACCACTATAAATCTTTGTGTCCTTTTTATTTCACATTCTATTTTTGCATTTTGTTATTGTGGTTGAAAGGTTATTTTAACAAAAAATCTAATCGCATTAAAATTAATAAACAATTTTACTAAAATTTTCTAAGAGTTTTTTAAATTACCAATTCACCTCCCTCTTAGTTAGCCTTGGGACAATTGTGTAGGTCTAATAATTATATAGATTTTTCAAGAAACAAGTACGAAAACCTTCAATAATAAAAATGGTGCAATCATAGCTCAAGCCCCTAACCTTAAAATACACAACAAGAAAATACAAAACTACATAAGATCGCCAATAACCATTCCCAAACACCAGAATAATATAGACAATGGAATAAAGCACAACTAATAACAAAGAAGGGAAATAATAGGCAGCAACCATAAAATACACCAGTGTAAAAATATCCCCAACAAGGTATAGAGGCAAAGCCAGCATAGAACCTTTAATCTAGGTAGTCATCTAGGAAGAAAGGCAGCACCACATAACCAAAAAACCAACAAACCAGCCCCCACCAGAGACCACCTATCAAAATTTCCACATGCCTCAACAAAAACCATCAAAGAGAGGCTCTAGATGGAAACCCCCATGAAAGCCCCAAATAAAACCAAAAACACTAGAAAGGAACCAACCAAACCACATAGCAGGCATGCACCCACAACAAAGCAAAAAAGCAAGAGGAAAACTAAGAAAGGGGCAAATCGCCAATGAACAAGACAGGACAAAACACCCAAAGCAAAGCAAAAAAAAAAGCCCCACAAACTCTAGAATACCAACCAAATTAATACCTAACATAAGGAATAATGATTATGTCAAATCTTAAAAGCCCTTTTAATGGGATAAGTAAATTAATAGCCATAAAATTAGAGAAATAACCTAATTCACTCCCAAAATTGGCAAGCCAATTAGCATAGGCATTACCTTCCCTATAAACTTGAGAGAAGGAAAAATTAACAAAAATCATCAGCCACTTAACATCCCTAATAAGATAAAAATTTGCAGGATTGCAGACGGAATCCTTAGCATTATTAATGCATTGAATACTATAAGCAGAATCAGTCTCAATCCCAATGTTAGAAATATCAAGAGACATACAAATTCTCAACCCATAAAGAATAGTAGTAAGCATAGCAAAATGCACGTTGCAGTTTAGTAATGAACCAGCAAAAGCCATTATAATACTCCCTTGACTGTCTATGATGATCCCACCATAGCCCAAAATGGTACCTTTATCAATACCACCAACATTTAATTTATAACAGTTCATAGAAGGTTTAACCCAGTAAACCTACCTAGGTTCAGAGAAAGGGTGAGCCTCATCCAACCTGAGACCTAATTCATCAGCAACAAAGTAATTATTCTTAAAGCTATTAATAGAAAGCAAATTAGCAGAAAAAGGATCAGAACTTTGTCTTTCACATTTTTGATAATCCTATGATAGTCCATACTAATACCATTAAAAAGAGAATTATTCCTATCTATCCATTAATACCATAATAGAAGAGAAGGAATGACGTTTCTAATATGACCTTTAGAGTTGATAAACCAAGAGTAAAGCAAATCATTAATAGACAGATTAACATTAAAACAGTTTAATTTGAAAATATCATCAAAATAAGTCCAAGTTTTAACAGCTAATGAACCCGAAAGGAAAAAATATGATGCATATTCTCAACATGATAACAACATTGCCATTTGGATGGTAAGATAAAACCTCTTTTAATCAAGTTATCATCAGTAGGAATAAATTTATGTAAAATTCTCCAGATAATGATAGTAATAGTAGAAGGAATACTTTTATGCTAAATCATGGAAAAAAATATTAGTAACCTCATTCTTGGTTCTAAACACATGCGAAGCATCCTTTAATATAAATTCACCATCTTTAGATAAGTTAAATAATAAGAGATCTTCCAAATCCATATTCAAGGGAAGGTTCAGAATTTGTTGAATAATTGAATCAGGAATGACATTAACAAGTTTATCATAATCCCAACAGTTATCAATAATAAAAAAGTTTACCTTAATCACAATAGTAAAAGAATTATTGGTGATAGAATCAATGGAATGGTTACCCAACCAATGATCTTGCCAAAAGAAGATGTTCCCACGACCAAGCCCCCAAGATAGGTGAGGGTCCATAACCCATTTACCCTTACAAAGTCTCTGCCAAACTTTAGAATCACCTTTATTAAAAGAATAAGTTGTAGGATGCTTCCCCACACAATACTTGGAATACATGAACTTAGCCCAAAGGCTCACTTTCGCACGAAAAGTATACCATAACTTGAAAGAAAAGGCATAGGACAAGTTAAACATACACTTACACCCCAGGCCACCCTCATTCAAAACACCACAACACTTGTCCCAAGAGGACCAAATAATTTTAGAGTTGTTATTACCCCCTTTCCAAAAAAAAATATTGATAATTTTATCAATTATATTACTCACCATCTTAGTAGGAAGAAGAGTTTGAAAAGAGTAAACAATGAGAAAGCAAAGGACACTTCTAATAAGAGTAAGCCTACCACTAAAACTCAAAAAATTAGAATCCTAGGACAAAAGCTTATTCTGAATTGAAGTAATCAAATCATCAAAAAGAAAATTCTGCTTTCTACCTTTAAAAAGAGGGATCCCAAGATAATTAATAGTTAAGTGGCCTTACATAAAACTAGTGAGGGCTTTAATAGCCATAATACAAGCATTAGGCACCATATTGGAAGAAATGAAACAACATTTTTGCTTGTCCAAAGAAAACCCACTAACATTTTAAAAGTTATGAAAGAAGTCCAAAGTTTATTAATCCTATTGAGAGAAGCATTCATAAAAAAATATTAAAATCATCGGCAAAACATAAATGAGAAATAGGAAAACCTCCCAAGGTTCTAAAATAAAGGCTAGGGAGGTTCTCAAAGAGGTTGGCAAGACCTCTGGAAAGATAATCAGCCATAATGATGAAAAGAGCCGGAGACATAGGATCCCCCTATTTCAAACCTTGAGATGATCTAAAAATACCAGAGCTTTTGCCATTAATAATAATAGAAAAATAAGAATCCTCAATACAATTTTTGGTAATATTGATAAAAATTAAATTAAAACTAAATAAATGCAAAATGTTATAAAGAAAGTTCTAATTAATATTATCATAAACCTTAGAAATATAAATTTTTAAGATAATATTGCTACCTCAAACCCTAACATGCAGGTTATGACAGAATTCTTGAGCCAACAAAATATTATCAATATAGCCCAACCTTTAACAAAACCCATTTGATAGGGGGAGATAATTTTAAGAAGAATATAAGTTAAACAACTCATAATGATTTTAAAAATTAATATGCTAAAAAAGGTGCAAAGACTAATAGGTCTAAAGTCATTCTAAGTACTAATATCATTATTCTTAGAATTGAGAATAATAGAAGTAGACGAAAAACATTTAGGTATGGCATACCCAATAAATAAATCTAATATAGCAGAATAAAGATCATAACTAATAATATGCTAAGCTTTTTGAAAGAATTTATTAGTAAACCCATCCAACCCAGCCATAGAATCACCATTCATACCATGAATAATCTCTTTTAATTCATCAGAAGTAGAGGTTTTAGAAAAAAAAAATCATTATCCTCTTGAGAGATGAGATTGGGGATGATAGAAGGGTTCTCAATATGCTTAGAGGAGAAATCCTTATTCAGTTGATTTTAAAAATACTCAACCGCCAACAAGGCAATCTCCTAAACATCCTCAGTAACGGAGCCATTCTCATGGTTGATTTTATTAATGTAATTCTTAGCACGCTTCCTCTTAACCAAAGAATGAAACTACTGAGCTTGTAATTTAAAGATGCACTCCTTAGCCTCTCTAAGTAAAGCAAAATTATCATCAGTATGAGATTAAATTCAACAGTGTTAACTCTATCTTCCCTATTTAAGATATTAGAAAGATATTTTTAAAAATATTGTGATTCCACCAATTAAGAATTTATTTCAGTTTTTTCAATTTAAACCAAAATCTCTTCATGCCAAGAACAGGGTTATCTAGATGCAAAAGAGCAAACCAATTTTCCTGAACCACATTCAAAAAAGAATCACGAAGAAGCCACATATTTTGAAATCTAAACTGGGCAAAAAATTCACATGCATAGTCTTAAGACCATTTAATAAAGGAGAATGATCATAAAGCATTATGCTAAGATGCTTAATAAAAATTGAATTAAAGGGGTTAAGTCAGCTATCATTAAATAAAACATGATCTAGCCGTTGCCAAAAAATGACCATGGTTCTAAGTGAATTTATTACCAGAGAAGCCAATGTCAATTAAATTACAATCCATAATCATTTTATTAAAATCCTCCATAGAATGATATATAGGACTAGAGCCTCCAATATGCTCAGAGGGAGTAGAAATGGTGTTAAAATCACCACCCACAAGCTAGGGCAAATTATAGATACTTTGAAAATTATTGAGTTCCTCCCAGAGCACCTTTCTAGTACTACGAGAAAAAGCAACATAGGTAAAAGAAGCACAATAATTTAAATTCAAAACTTCAATATTAGAATGCATGACTTTAGTAAAGTCACCAATAATATTAATTCAAACAAGATCCTTCTAAAGCACCCAAATTTTATTAGTTGAATTCATAATAGAATGCTTAAAGCCTAAAAATTTAGCAGTACTAATTAATTTAGAGGCATTAATAAAAGGTTTAAGTAAAACAATAATAGAAACATCATAAATACAACATAAATTCTTAACCCTATATCGAGTGGAAGGCCAACTGATGCCCCTAACATTCCAAATAATTGAATTAAACATAAAAATAGAACTAACTACTAGTTTGCAAACAGGTATTCCTAGGAGATTGTAAAATAAAGTTCTTCTTTTTCCTTCCTCTCCTATTTTGAAATTTAATGTAGCTAGTGTCATTATCATCTTTGGCAAAACATTTGGCAGAAAAAGCCATATCCTCAGTATTAGTAAAAGCATAACTATGATAATGAGATTTAGAGGGAAGCTTACTATCATTTTGGAAACCTTCCTCAAGAATAACACCATCCTCCACACTTTCTTTGCTACTCAGCCCAAGCTCCATATTTTCTTTCACAATAAGAGACAATTCATCTTCTTCCAAGGAATTTGCAATCCCCACATTCCCTTAGCTACTCAGTGCAATTATTGTTAGTCTTCATAAACTCCATATTAGGTAATTTTTTATTAATAACACATAGGCTAGTAGCAATTGAAGTAGCATTATTTTGAGTAGAAATGATGGCAAATATTTGTTCATCCATATTTTCACACTCATTAACTAAGTTGGCAGTAGTGCCAATATTATTTCCCTGAGCAGAAGAAGGTCCATCAACAATGATAGGAGACTGTTCAATATGCACACTAGATGATTGTATTGGTTCCTCAATATTGTCAAGCATCTTGGGAATATTGCCTTTAATCTCAACAAAATTCAGAATCACATGCTCATGGTCAGCCGAAGTGACAACATTGCCTTGCAATTATTTGTAAGGAGTTTTTTCCTTATTAAGATTAGGATGCAATTTGAAACATTCATATTTCATTAGGATATTTCTTAGAAATATCCAATTCAACTAAAACTCGAGCCACTGATGGATGAGAGATAAAAGCAGTTGCTTGATCCATTTATAATGGAATACCAAAAATAGCTGCAAGATCAAATAAAATTTGAGAATTAAAGAAATGAAGTCTCATATTTGGAAAAGAGATCCATACAGAAGCAATAGGAGATTCCTCCCTAACATCAATATTTGTCATCCATTTGTGGAGATGCATCTGACAAGCTTGAATATAGTAAGATGCCTTGGAAAAAATTAGCTATAATCAAGGTCATTCGTTAGTTAAATCACAACATGCCTCTGATCCAGCAAAACAACATGAAAGGAGACCGAAAGCTTCAAATTGACAAAAAATTTCCAAATGACATCAAGAATCAGATGACGAAGAAGAAATTTTCCAACTAACATTAAGGCAAAAAGAGCAGCCAACTGAGAAACAACAACATCAATGAACATTAAAGCCAGAAAATCCTTGAATGAAGTTTGAACAAAATGAAATTTAGTCATAGAGGAAGTAGATCCATCTAAAACCTCCTTAAATGACCTAGATTGGCCATCAGGAAACAAAGAAGATGGGTTAGATGACGTTGTCATCTCTAAAAGCAAAAACCACACGAAAAAATCTCAAAAGAAAGCCACAGAAAGTTCGAAGAAGAACCACAAGAAAAATACAAAGAAAAAACCACAAACAAACCATGCCAAGAGATCAAAAAAAGAGCTCACAAATGAAAACCCTAAATTGCCCAGGAGTCACTAGAGAGCAAATCATGGGTAAGGGAAGAATCATGTGTATGAATTAGTTAAGCAAACTTAATTACTAGGGATGCCCTAATTAGGGTTTCTATTTTTAACAGATCATCCAGTATGATCAAAATTGTCTTATATGATTAAGTCAATAAATAGATATTTCTTTAACTCACTAAATCACTCCGACTAAAAGTGTATGTGCAAGGTTACTTAGCTTGGGGTCCACCATATATATGACTTGACTCAAGAAAGATAAAAATTATATTAAAATTTAAATTATAGATAGACTCAACCTTTGTCTACCCGATCTTGAGTTGATTTGCTTTACAAGTGAACTTGTGGACCTGAAAAGTTAGTGAGTAGGGAAAATAAACCAGATATGTAAGAACAACACTAGTAAAGAAATAATAATATTTGTTATCATCAAAATCACTGGAGTTACTTGGGCATAGATTTGTAACAAATATACAAATAGATATGCACTATAAATACTAGGAGAAATAAAGATGTAATCAATAATATTTATCATCATCTAAATTAAAAACTCGGAAGCCTGAGTTGCAACAGACAAGCTTTCCCAAAAACCATTCTATAGGGAGACAATTCAATAGGAGTATTCATTGTAGTTTTATAAGCCCATAAAGCATCATCCAATCTATTAGACTAATTTTTATTATTTAGGTTTATAATTTTTTTAATGATTTTATTGATCTCTCTCTTACTAATTTCATCTTGTCTACTAGCAAGGGTGGAGTTTGAGAGAGGGAGAAGATCCTGTGAGGGGGGACTCAAGGGAGTGTGAAGGGGGTTCCACACGGTTGCTCCGGCGAACTCGCACCTTAGTACCATCAGATTCAATGCTTGTCTCGAGGTAAGTTCACCAAAGAAGAAGTCTCTTTGGTGTCAAAGGACCCGGCGACTCCGCTGCACCGAGTAAGGTGGAAGTGATTTTGTTAGGGCTTCTCCGCCTAGCCGTGAGGGCTAAAGGAGAGACACCAGTTTAGTTCAATACTTGGGGGGTGCCTCGAAGGAGTGGACGTAGGTCAAGGTTTGACCGAACCACTATAAATCTGGTGTGTTCTTTCTTTTTACTATTTCCGTGTTTTAATTTCCACACTTTGATCGTGGTGATTTGGATTGTGTTTTGGTCTTAAAGTTTTCCAACTCACCTCTCTCTTAAATTAGCTTGGGACTAAGTTCAAGAGGGCCTAACATCCCTAACGAACTTTCAATCTAAAAATACCAGAGCTTTTGCCATTAATAATAATAGAAAATAAGAATCCTCAATACAATTATTGATTATATTGATACAAATTGAATTAAAACTAAATAAATGAAAAATGTTATAGAGAAAGTTCCAATTAATATTATCATAAACCTTAGAAATATCAAATTTCAAGATAATATTGCTACCTCTCACCCTAACATGCAGGTTATGACAGAATTCTTGAGCCAACAAAATATTATTAATATAGCCTGACCTTTAACAAAACCCATTTGATAGGGGGAGATAATTTTAAGAAGAATATAAGTTAAACAACTCATAATGATTTTAGAAATTAATTTACTAAAAAAGGTGCAAAGACTAATAGGTCTAAAGTCATTCCAAGTACTAATATCATTATTCTTAGGATTGAGAATAATAGAAGTAGATGAAAAAAATTTAGGTATGGCATGCCCAGTAAATAAATCTAAAATAGTAGAATAAAGATCATCACTAATAATATGCTAAGCTTTTTGAAAGAATTTATTAGTAAACCCATCCAACTCAGCAATAGAATCACCATTCATACCATGAACAATCTCTTTTAATTCATCAGAAGTAGAGGTTTTAGAAAAAAAAATCATTATCCTCTTGAGAGATGAGATTGGGGATGATAGAAGGGTTCTCAATATGCCTAGAGGAGAAATCCTTATTCAGCTGATTTTAAAAATACTGAACCTCCAACAAGGCAATCTCCTAAACATCCTCAGTAATGGAGCCATTCTCATGGTTGATTTTATTAATGTAATTCTTAGTACACTTCCTCTTAACCAAAGCATGAAACTACTGAGCTTGTAATTTAAAGATGCACTCCTTAGCCTCTCTAAGTAAAGCAAAATTATCATTAGTAGGAGATAATTTGATAGTTAAATTCAACAGTGTTAACTCTATCTTCCTCATTTAAGATATTAGAAAAGATATTTTTAAAAATATTGTGATTCCACCAATTAAGAATTTATTTCATTTTTTTCAATTTAAACCAAAATCTCTTCATGCCAAGAACAGGGTTATCTAGATGCAAAGGAGCAAACCAATTTTCCTGAACCACATTAAAAAAAGAATCATGAAGAAGCCACATATTTTGAAATCTAAATTGGGAAAGGAATTCACATGCATAGTCTTAAGACCATTTAATAAAGGAGAATGATCAGAAAGCATTATGCTAAGATGCTTAATAAAAAATTGAATTAAAGGAGTTAAGTCAGCTATCATTAAATAAAACATGATCCAGCCGTTGCCAAAAAATGACCATGGTTCTAAATAAATTTATTACCAGAGAAGCCAATGTCAATTAAATTACAATCCATAATCATTTTATTAAAATCCTCCATAGAATTATATATAGGACTAGAGCCTCCAATATGCTTAGAGGGATTAGAAATAGTGTTAAAATCACCACCCACAAGCTAGGGCAAATTATAGATACTTTGAAAATTATTGAGTTCCTCCCAAAGCACCTTTCTAGTACTACGAGAAGAAGCAACATAGGTAAAAGAAGCACAATAATTTAAATTCAAAACTTCAATAGTATAATGCATGACTTTAGTAAAGTCACCAATAATATTAATTCAAACAAGATCCTTCCAAAGAACCCAAATTTTATTAGCTAAATTCATAATAGAATGCTTAAAGCCTAAAAATTTAGCAGTACTAATTAATTTAGAGGCATTAATAAAAGGTTTAAGTAAAACAAGAATAGAAACATCATAAATACAACATAAATTCTTAACACTATATCGAGTGGAAGGCGAACTGATGCCCCTAACATTCCAAATAATTGAATTAAACATAAAAATAGAACTAACTACTAGTTTGCAAACAGGTATTCCTAGGAGATTGTAAAATAAAGTTCTTCTTTTTCCTTCCTCTCCTATTTTGAAGTTTAATGTAGCTAGTGTCATTATCATCTTTGGCAAAACATTTGGTAGAAAAAGCCATATCCTCAGTATTAGTAAAAGCATTACTATGATAATGAGAGTTAGAGGGAAGCTTACTATCATTTTGCAAACCTTCCTCAAGAATAACACAATCCTCCACACTTTATTTGCTACTCAGCCCAAGCTCCATATTTTCTTTCACAATAAGAGCCAATTCATCTTCTTCGAAGGAATTTCCAATCCCCACATTCCCTTTGCTACTCAGTGCAATTATTGTTAGTCTTCATAAACTCCATATTAGGTAATTTTTTATTAATAACACACAGGCTAGTAGCAATTGAAGTAACATTATTTTGAGTAGAAGTGATGGCAAATATTTGTTCATCCATATTTTCACACTCATTAACTAAGTTGGCAGTAGTGCCAATATTATTTCCCTGAGCAGAAGAAGGTCCATCAACAATGAAAGGAGACTGTTCAGTATGCACACTAGATGATTGTATTGGTTCCTCAATATTGTCAAGCATTTTAGGAATATTTCCTTCAACCTCAACACAATTCAGAATCACATGCTCATGGTCAGCCGAAGTGACAACATTTCCTTGGAATTATTTGTAACGAGTTTTTTCCTTATTAAGATGAGAATGCAATTTGAAACATTCATATTTCATTAGGATATTTCTTAGAAATATCAAATTCAACTAAAACTTGAGCCACTGATGGATGAGAGATAAAAGCAGTTGCTTGATCCGTTTGTAATGGAATACCAAAAATAGATGCAAGACCAAATAAAATTTGTGAATTAAAGAAATGAAGTCTCATATTTGGAAAAGAGATCCACACAGAAGCAATAGGAGATTCCTCCATAACATCAATATCTGTCATCCGACGCATCTGACAAGCTTGAATATAGTAAGATCAATTGGAAAAAATTAGCTATAATCAAGGTCATTCGTCAGTTGAATCGCAAAATGCCTCTGATCCAGCAAAACAACATGAAAGGAGCCCGAAAGCTTCAAATTGACAAAAAATTTCTAAATGACATCAATAATAAGATGACGAAGAAGAAATTTGCCAACTAACATTAAGGCAAAAAGAGCAGCCAACTAAGAAACAACAACATCAATGAACATTAAAGCCAAAAAATCCTTGAATGAAGTTTGAACAAAATGAAATTTAGTCATAGAGGAAGTAGATCCATCTAAAACCTCCTTAAATGTCCTAGATTGGCCATCAGAAAACAAAGAAGATGATGGGTTAGATGACGTTGTCATCTCTCAAAGCAAAAACCACACGAAAAAATCTCAAAATAAAGCCACAGAAAGAACGAAGAAGAACCACAAGAAAAATACAAAGAAAAAACCACAAATAAACCAGGCCAAGAGATCAAAAAAAGAGCTCACAAATGGAAACCCTAAATCTCCCAGGAGTTGCAAGAGAGAAAATCATGGGTAAGGGAAGAATCATGTGTATGAATTAGTTAAGCAAACTTAATTACTAGGGATGCCCTAATTAGGGTTTCTATTTTTAACAGATCATCCAGTACGATCAAAATTGTCTTATATGATTTGGTCAATAAATAGAAATTTCTCTAACTCACTAAATCACTCCCACTGAAAGTGTATGTGCAAGGTTACTTAGCTTGGGGTCCACCATATATATGGCTTGACTCAAGAAAGGTTAAAAGTATATTGAAATTTAAATTATAGATAGACTCAACCTTTGTCTACCCGATCTAGAGTTGATTTGCTTTACAAGTGAACTTGTGGACCTGAAAAGTTAGTGAGCAGGGAAAATAAACCAGATATGTAAGAACAATAGTAGTAAAGAAACAATAATATTTGTTATCATCAAAATCACTGTACGGGCATAGATTTGCAACAAATATACAAATAGACATGCACTATAAATACTAGGAGAAATAAAGATGTAATTAATAATATTTATCATCATCTAAATTAAAAACTCGAAAGCCTGAGGTGCAACAGACAAGCTTTCCCAAAAACCATTCTATAGGGAGACAATTCAATAGGAGTATTCAATGAAGTTTTATAAGCCCATAAAGCATCATCCAATCTATTAGACTAATTTTTATTATTTAGGTTTATAATTTTTTAATGATTTTATTGATCTCTCTCTTACTAATTTCATCTTGTCTACTAGCATGAGGTAGATAAGCTATGCCTTTTCTATGCTGAATACTTAATTTGGAGATTAAATTTCTCACTCTTCTAAAAAAATGACTATCCCTATCACTAATGATTACCCGAGGTGTTACAAATCTAGAAAAAAATATTTCTCTTTAGTAATTTCATAACAATCTAAGAATCATTTATGGGGAAAGCCAAACCTTCTATCCAAATATATACATATTCAATGTCTATCAAAATATACTAATTACCAAATGATTGATAAATTATCCATAAAGTCCAACATCCAAAAATCAAATAACACAACTTCTAACATAAAACTTATAGGCATTATTTCATTTTATAATCTTATCTACCCCTAACATCATTCACTTTTCCTAATATATTTATTAATATCTTTAAATATGATAAACCAATATAATCTAAATTACATAATTTTTGATATAATTTTATATCCTCCAAAATACCTGCCATAATCTAAATCATATTACTAGCTAATAATGTTTTAGGTTTCTTCTAAAGGGACACACCTTTTGATGATTTGATCACTACAACTCCTAAAAAGATACACTTATCCTAGAAATTATACTTAGAATAATGCAAAAGTTTGTACCTTTGGTGCTACAACATGTTAAGCGGTGTAATACTATTTATAATCTAATTGATAATGTCCTCATACTAAGGCACAACTATATTAAGAAATGCAAATAATTTCTCATCATGGAAGAATTCATGAATTTCCAAATTATTATGTCTAGAATCCTTCCTTTCTAAACTAGATAAATAATCATATGCTTGATTTTTAGATCCTTTCTTTTATAAGATCTCTACATAAAACTCCTATAATAGTTAAATTCATCTAATCAAACTAGGTTTAGCATCTTTTTTAGTTAACATGTATTCAATAGTAGAGTTATCACTATAAACAACAACCTTGGTTTGAATCAAATATGATCTAAATTTATCAAATGCAAAGACTATTACTAAAACTTCTATTTCAATTATGGTATAATTAATTTGTACATCATTTAAAGTTTTACTTGTGTAATATATAGCATGAAATTTCTTATCTATTGTTTGTCATAAAACTACTCCAATGGCATAATTACTAGCATTGCACATAAATTCAAAGTTTAAGGACAATTGAAATAAAATGATGATAGGTGTAGTAACTAAGCACTGTTATGTTTTTCAAATACAATTAAGTGGTATGAATGAAACTCAATGGGTACATCCTTTTCAAGTAAATGACATAAGGGTTTCATAATCCTAAAAAAATCTTTAATAAATCTTCTATAAAAATTGGTATGACTTAGAAAACTTTGGACTCCCATAATAATGGTAGGAGGAGAAAATTTCTCGATCAGCTGGATCTTTGACTTATCGACTTCTATGCCCTCTCAAATATTTTATGTCCAAGGATAATGCCTTTTTCAACTATGAACTGGAATTTATCTTTATTGAGAACAAGGTTAGATTCCTCACATCTCTTCAAAACATGTGCTAAATAATTTAGGAAAACATCAAACATCATTCCAAAGAAAAAAATCATCCTTAAAGATCTCAATGCCCTACTACATTAAATTTATGAAGATATACGTCATGCATAGCTAAAATGTTGCAAGGGCAATGCATAATTTAAAGGGAATTCTTCTAAATACAAAGTTTTCCTAATGACTCATAAAGATAGTCTAATCTTGGACATTTGGGAAAATATGAATATGATGGTAACTTGACTAGCCATCTAAGAAAAAATAAAAAGGATGCCTTGCTAACTTATCAATCATTTAATCTATAAAGGGTAACATAAAATGGTCCTTCCTAGTGGCTTTATTGAGTTTTCTATAATTGATGCAGATCTTCTACCCAATCAAAATTTTAATTGGGATGAGTTTATTTTTTCATTCTTGACTATAGTTAAGTCTCCTTTCTTAGGCACACAATGAATTAACCTAAGAAAATCACAATTATAATTAGGATAAATAATACCTTTGTCTAACCATTTAAGGATCTCCTTCTTCACTACTTCCCTTAAGGTGGGATTCAACTTCTTCTATGGGTTAACTTTGGGTTGATAATATTGATTTACTAGGATCTTTTTCTTGTACACTGACTAAGTTATCCCTTGAATGTCTAGTATAGTCCACCTAAAGGCATTTTTATGGTCTATAAGAACCCTCATAAACTTTTTCTCTCAAAATTCATCTAGATTCATAGATATGATCATTGTTAAAGTTAATGAATATTCCAAACATACATACTTAAAATGGCTAAGCAATGATTTTAGCTCTAAGGTGGGTGCCTCTAAAGTAGACGACTTCAAAGATCTACCACATACTAAAGAATCTAAGGTCTCATACTTCACTATGAATTGTCTAATTCCTAAAAGGATAATATTAACACTCTTAGGCTCCTTTATATCCATGTTCATCAAAATATGATTCAACACCTCTAAATCCAAAATATAATCTAAAATATCCTATATGTAGTAATCTACTACATAGACTATATAACAATGGTTCTTGCTATCATAATTTGGGAATTTTATTGGCTTCAAAATATTGAATGTTACTTCTTCATCCAAAACTCTTAAGGTTAATTCCCCCTTTTGGACATCTATTATAGACTTAATAGTGGATAAAAAAGGTCTTCCTAGGATAATCAAAACTTCCCTATCTTCCTCTATATCTTTCATAAAAAAGTCTGGTAGGAAGATAAATTTGTCTACCTTAACCAATACATCCTCTATCACCCCCTTGGGGGTAAGTAAATGATCTATCAGCTAACTATAAAGTCATAGTCATGGGTTATACCTCATCTAAGTTAAGTCTCTTGAAGATAGATAAAGGCATAAGATTAATGCTCATTCCTAAATAACATGTTACCTTTTTGCAAAATTTATCCCCTATAGCACAAGGAAAGGTAAAGCTACTAGAGTCCTTTAGATTTTTATGAAGTTTACTTTATAAGATTGCAGTACATTCTTTAGTAACAGTAACAACCTCATAATCAACTACCTTTCATTTCTTATTGAGGATCTCATAATTAAAGTTTGAAGGGTAACTAGGTCTCATGTTAGCTTAATTTTATTATGAAGGAGAATGATAAGTGCCTATAGGATTAGGTTATTGATTAGTCCAACTAAAAGTGGGATGGTTCTTCCAACCTAGGTTATAAGTATTAAAATATGGGTTATTTCATATATTAATCAAATTTAAAGATTTTATACTAATGAGCTAGGGTCACTAGGCATTATATAAATCAATTATTGTAGGGGCATAGATGCCTTGAGATTACACTAACTCTTAAGTTATTTAATTTCTAAAAATGGCAGTGACTTATGATGTCAAAATGGATAACACATCTAATTCATGCATGCTAGAAACTTTGTTAAGGTTCATTCTATTGGAAGGTCATTAGAAATTATTAGTGGTCATTTTCTTATTTAAAGCATATGTTTCATTCAAGGGCATGAACAACAAAGAACCTCTAGTAAAGCATTTACAATAACTTTTAGGGAACTTGACAAACCATTACAAAATGTCTAAATAATCAAACAATCAGATAAAACATGGTGTGGGTACTTCATAAGCAGTTTTTTTAAACATTTCCCATGTCTCATAAATTGACTCTCGATTTAACTAGCTAAAAGATGTAATATCATTCATAAGCTGGAAAGTCTTAGATGGTGCAAAGTACTTAGATAAAAATATGTAGGCTAAATCATTATAAGTTATGATGGAGCACGGGGGCAAGGAATTTAATCATAATTTTTCTTTATCTCTCTAAGAAAAATGAAAATAATCTAAGTCTAATAGTGTCATCAGAAACTCTATTATATTTTAATGTTACACAGTTCTAAAAAATGGCAATATAAAGGTTAGGATCCACGACAAGATATCCACCAAACTAATTGTTTTAAACAATTTGAATGACTGTGGGTTTAAGTTTAAGTTGTTTGCTTGAATGTTTGGCTTCTTAATGCTTTGATGAATGCCATCTACTAAAGGGTTAGCATATTCTCTTAAAGGTCTAAGTTAATATTGTCAATCATAGGGTATTCCATGTTTAATTCTATTTTATTTTTCTTGATTATCTAATTTTTTAAAAGTATTTTTTAAAAAATTTGTGTCAAATTGAGAAAGTAAAGCTTAAACCCTCTGCACATGTAATATATATTAACAACTATAAAAGAAAATTTTCCACTATAAATTTTAATGAGAAATTTCCATAATTTGTTAAACCAAAATATATGAAATACGTAAATTAACATAAAGAATAAAAAATAAACCTTCAACTTTAAATTGAATGTAACAATTATACATAAGAGGGAAAATTCCACACATTAATTGACTTTTTTAAATACGGATTGTTATACTATGATGTAACTCTTGATCTATACTAGTATACATGTAATTTCAAGTAATAAAGTGATGAGAAGAGCATCACTCCCATGAGAAATAGTATTACCTTAAAACCACTCTAGCACTACTTATAAAAATCACTATATTTATCTTATCAATTAGATTAATAAGAGGTGATGTAATTTAATGTAAATGCTATAGTCTGTTAAGATTAATTTAATAATTTTAAATACTCTAAACCAATGATATTCAAAAATACATGCTTGCAATAAGAAGATTCTTCTAAATTAGAGTATATATACTCCTCATCTTGTTCGAGCTTGTTGGAGTATTAGCTAAGATTCTTCCCAACTACAGTTCTAATATCCGCTTAAGATCCAATAAACCTAACCACCATATGTCTATGGATGATAAATTTGCACTTTAAATCCCCTAATTGTTCTTATATTTCTCCATCAAGGCTATAGATCACACTAGATTTTAAGTTTATGCAAGGCTACTACACAAACTAAATGAAGCATGAAGGATTTAAAAATATGATTTAACAATTAAATAAATCTTAAATCTACCATATGTAGTATATAATTTCTAATGTATAATATGATTAATAAAAAGTTTATCCAATAAATGAAATAAAAGTAAATAAAACAAACATCTTTATCTTACTAAATAATAAATTTACAAAATAAGAAATAAGAATAAAAATGACCCCAAAAAGCTTGGCTAAGCATTATAGACTCCTTGGACTCTATCCTGTTACCAACCCCTAACATAAACACTAGGCTTCTTATTTATATAATTTAATAAATGAACAGGCACGATGGCACTGACTTAGTGACTTTCAGCACTGCGGAACTAATGTGTTAGTTCACTAATCATTGAATAAGTTCACTAGCTCAATCATCTCCAATTGTCTTCTAATGTGGCACTAAAGTGATTTGGTGTTGCGGTGATCAATCTAGCACTATTGGTTCACTCTAGGTAGTACCTTGGAGCTAAGCTCTCCAGTATTCATTTAGGACTTCAACTACTATAGCTTAGGTCTGGTGGCACTACAATGCTAGGGGAAATTGTAGCACTACGAAATTGGATTTGTGGCATTATGATGCTCATTCAATTTTAATAATTTTTAATTATTTATTGCATAAAAAAGAATTAAAAACATTTATAAAAAAATCATTCATACTCTTACACCCCAAGAGACCCTCATCCAACACACAACAACACTTATCCCAAGAGGACCATATAGTTTTATAATTGATATAAGCCCCTTTCCAAAAAGAATTATTGAAAATTTAATCAATTCTATTGCAAACCACCTGAGTAGGAAGAAGAGTTTAGAAAATATAAATATGGAGAGAGTAGAGAACACTTCTTATGAGTAGAGAACACTTCTTATGAGAATCAATTTACCCCCAAAACTAAATAAATTAGAATCCCAGAATAAAAGCTAGTTCTGCATAGATGTAATTAAATCATCAAAAAGAAAAGTTTTCTTTCTACCTTAAAATGAGGCACTCCAAGGTACTTAATAGGCAAATGACCATGCATAAAACCAGTCAAACCTTTAATAGCCAATATACAGTCAGTAGGCACTTTCTTGGAGTCAATAAGCAACACTTGTGCTTATTTAGAGAGAGACCACTAACCATTTAAAAGTGATGAAAGAAACACATAAGTTCATTAATTCTATTAGTAGAAGCATTCATTAAAATAATAAAATCAGCAGGAAAACATAAATGAGAAATAGGAAATCCACCCAAAGATCTAAAATAGAGGCTTGACTGATTCTAAAAGAGGTTGGAAAGGCCTCTAGATAAGTACTCAGTAGAATTAATGAAAAGGGCAAGAGAGATCATATATCCTTGTCTTAAGCCATGTGAGGATTTAAAAAAAACATTACTTTTTTCCATTAAGAATAATAAAGAAATAGGATCCCTCAATGTAATTTCTAATAAGATTGATAAAAACTGAATTAAAACCAAATAATTATTAAACATTATAAAGAAAGTTCCAATCAATGTTGTCATAAGATTTAGCAATATCAAGTTTCAAAATCATGTTGCCACCTCTCCCCTTAACATCTAGGTCCTGAAAAAATTCTTGGGCCAAAAGAATATTATTAATAATAGCCCACCCCTTGATAACCCATTTGAAGCGGTAAGATAATTTTAGGAAGAATATAAGTTAAATAACTCATAAGAATTTTAGAAAATAATTTATTAAAAAAAGTTCATAGACTAATAGGTCTAAAATCATTCCAATTAGTTACAAAGTTATTTTTGGGAATGAGCACAATAGAATTAGAAGTAAAAAATTTAGGAATAGACTGACCAGCAAAAAAATCCATAACAATACAATAAAGATCATTACTAATAATATGCCAGGTTTTCTAAAAAAAAGTTACCGGTAAAACCATATGGCCCAGCCATAGAGTCACCATTCATGCCATGAACAATCTCTTTGAAAAAATCCATAATAATATAATAAAGATCATTACTAATAATATGCCAGGTTTTCTAAAAAAACTTATTGGTAAAACCATATGGTCCAGCCATAAAGTCACCATTCATGCCATGAACAATCTCTTTGATTTCCTCTAAAGAAGGGGGTTTATAAAGAAACTCATATCATCTTGAAACATAAGAATATGGATAATTGAGGGGTTATAAGTATGACTAGGACTAAATTCCTTATTGAGACATTTTTGAAAATGCTAAACCATCAAATTAGTAATTTCCAAGGCATCCTCAATAGTAGATCCATCATAATGATTGATTTTATTAATGCAATTTTTGGCAGGTTTCCTCTTAACCAACCCAAGAAAATATTTGATATTATTATCACCTTCAATAAGGTGTTTTGTAACCACTTTTTTTTTTTCACAAAAGTTTCCTCCTGAGCATGTAATTTAAAGAGATAATCTTTAGCATTCCTCAGTAAACTGAAGTTTTCATCAGATGTAATCAATTAACAGTTTAGCTCAAGAGTGTTCAATTTATCTTCAGCATTCAAGATATTAGTGAAAATATTTTTTAAAATATTATGATCCCACCAATTTAAAATTTGCTTAAGCCTCTTCTATTTAAACCAAAGACTCTTCATGCATAAGATAGAGCTATCTAGACGTAAATGGGCATGTCAATTTTCAAGTCCCGAAAAGAATCATGAAGCAACCACACATTTTGAAATCTAAATTGAGGGGAAGAATTGATATGCCTAGTGTTGAGGCTAATTAACAAGGGAGAAATGTCAGAAAGAGTCCTACTATGATGCTAAAAAGTAATAGAATTAAAAGAGTTAAGTCAGAAATCATTAAACAACACCCGATCCAATTGTAGCCATAAATGACCACGGTTCCAAGTAAATTTATTACCAGAGAACCACATCATGATTAGAAATCACAATATCATAAGCACCCAAAGGAACAACATTTCATTGCAATTGTTTGGAGGATTCCTTTTCCTTATGAAGACGGGGATGTAACCTGTAAGACTCATTTTACCCTTGACCATATATCTTACAGTGAGAGAAAAATGGGCAAATTTTCAATATAAACTTTTTGGAAATAAATATTCAACTCGAAACCAATCCAGATCTCATTAGGATATTTCTTAGATATATCCAACTCGACTAAAAGATGGGCCACAAATGGACATGAGATAGAGGTAGCAGCTTGGTCCATCTGTGAAGGCCTACCAAAAATTGATGCTAGGCCAAATAAAATTTTAGAATTAAAAAAGTGAAGTCTCAGATTTGGGAAGGAGATCCACACAGGGGCAATAGGGGATTCCTCACGAACATCAAAATCTGGTGTCTATTTAAGTAATTTTATCTAACAAGCTTGAATATAGTAGGATCTTCTTAAAAAAATATGACTATAATCAAGATCATTACTTATTTGAATCATAATATGTCTCAAAACTAGTAAATTGATATGAAAAGAATATGAAAGTTTCATATTAACAAAAAACTTGCGTATAACATCTAGATTCGATCGCCAAAGAAGGAACTTCCTAATCAAAGTTAAAGCCAAATGAGTAGCCAGTTGAGAAACCACAAAATCATCAAAATAAAAGAAAGTAAACCATTAAAAGAAGTTTGAACAGACTAAAGTTTAGTAGACGAAGAAGAAGAGCTAGCCAGAACATCCTTAAAAGATTTAGATTTTCCATCAGGAAATGAAGAAGAAGAAGGGATAGATGATGAAAGAGTCAACATCTCCCAGAGCTAGAAAAAAAGTGAAGAACCTCAAAACAAAACACGAAAGGAGAAAATAAAACAACCAGAAAATGAAACAAGGAGAAAAATGTAGCATATCCATGCCAGAAGAGGCAAAAATAGGAGTACACGAAAGGAAAATTGAGATTGCCAAAGAGTCACCAAAGATCATGAGCGGAGTATTTTTTGAGTAATAAGTCTAGTGACATTATGAACTCCATGATTTAATTTGGTGATAGTTAGGGTTCATTGAGCCATAAGATTAATTAACTCTAAAATAAGCCATAAATTTTGATTAATTTTTTTTAAAATTTAGAATTAATTAAATAAGAATATAAAGTATATAAACTAAAATGTAATAAACTTGTAATTAAGTATACAATCAAGGAAAATTAAAACCCAATTGAAATCTCAATAGAAAATTTTTTATTAAATTTTTTGGCAAACTTAAAACTTAATTAAATTTCTGCCACAACGGGTTGGTGGAATAGAGTTTGTAACGACTTCTCTACCTTACTATGGAGGCAAAAGGAGAGTTACTTTTGATTAGTGCAATACCTTGAGAAGGAGTCTCCAAGGAGTGGACGTAGGTCTTGTTAGATCAAACTACTATAAAATTTGGTTTTCTTCTATTACTTTTTATTTTTCTTACATTTTATTTCAGTGCTTTTTATATTTATGGTTGAAAGATTATCTGTGAAAGTCATTTTTATAAACAACCGTATAGTTTAAAATTTTTTTTATTCTTCTTAAAAGATTTTAAAAATAGAAAAATGTTTTCCAAAACCAAAGAATTTTATTTTTATAACCAATTCACCCCCCTCTTGGTTAGCCTTGAGACAATTCTTTAAAGTCTAACAACCTACATGAAATTTTAAGTGGTATCATAGCCAATTTAAAAAATTGAGGTTTAGAGTACTCTTTGAAAATGATCATGGCTAATTTTAGAAACTAAAACACTACTGAAGGATATTCAATCACTAGACCACTTTTATTTGACAACATTCCTTTTGATTTATGGAAAACTTGCATGTCTACTTTTCTACAATAACTCTACTATCTCATGTGGATGTTAGTATAAAAAGGTTATACTAAACATGTTAGAATAATAGATGGCATTAGAATTGAAACACCATTTACTTAATAGACTATAAAGAAAAGGTATTTAGCATAGTTAAATGTAAAATATTTAAATAGTTTTTTCTGTGCCTTCTGGGGATTATATGCATATTTCAACTTATAATACTAGAAAAAAAAATTTGAGATAGACTTTGCATAACTTATGAATGGACAAATGAGGTAAAGTAAACTAGGTTAAATATTTTATTACATGACTATGAACTTTTTTAAATGAAACCAAATGAGTTAATTTTTGATATGTATACTAGGTTTACCAAGATTATTACCTCTTTGCATGCTTTAGGTAGAGAACCTACAAATTCAGAAACATAAATAAAAATTTTACATTGTTTGCGTATTTCCTATGATGTAAAGATAACTATCATTATCGAGTCTAAATATTTAAATGTATACTCTACTGATAATCTGCTTGGATCACTTATTGCTTACGAGCAAGGAGTAAATTAAAAAAAGATTTATACATGTGATAAAGTGAAGGAGAGAAATATATCTTTGAAGATTGATTATTCAGAAAGTGATTAATCAATGCTAGATAATGATGAAGATATTGCTCTCATGACTATACATTATTATATCATATGGGATTGGCATATAGGGAGTCTATGATCCTTTTAATTAAAGGGAAATAAAGGTTTAACTTGGCTTAGTCAATATGCATGACTCATATCATCATTCGATAGGGCTAAAGTAGGGAAAAGAAACTAGAGAATAATAATACTGCACTCTAAGCATGCAAGAGAGAAAGATAGAGGTGACATCATCAATGTAATATAGATAGGTGGGATTTATAGCTTCTAAAGGATAGCTGAATTACCCATCGATGAGGCATACTATGAGATATTGATAGTAGTAGTCTTGAACCCTAAATCCATATTAGGTTTAATATTCTACACACAGTACTAACACCCGCATCCTAGCTAATACATTGTGAACTTTTGTCTTTTCTTAAAAGAAAAACTAGCTAACCCCTAATCATATAAAATCCATGATGTTCGGTTTTTATGAAAGATGGATGGCTAGCTGAATCTTTAGATATTAAGGTTTCCATCTAGAGAAGTTCCTAAGTAGCATTATACTTATAAAGGGTTGTATGCTTCTAAAACTAATGCTTAAATTTTTATTTTTAGTTTATTTCTAATATAATACATGCTAGTTAAAATCTCTAAATCAAGAATGCATCAAATTTTAAAATAACTTATAAAAATATATTTTTAGAAGACTAGACTTCCCCATGTTCAGCATCTTATCCTCATAGTTTGGATTATCTAAACTATATCCACAGGCGGGAAAGTGTCTAAACATGAAAAAAAATGAATGCAATAATATTCATGCAACCCCAGGTGACCTCCGACTTATTCCCTAGATTTTTATCTTTTTTATGTTATTTAACTTTTAAAATTTTAATTTTTAATTATGGGTAGAAATGTTTTGTCCCTAAAGTGCCTAGTGAGATCAGGTGCATACCTATGCAACAAAGAAATATATAAAAAGAATGCTATTTATACTGCACAAATAAAGTAAACACATCAATAAAATATCAACCAAAGAGAAAAGAGTATCCAAAAGTCTATGGCAAGTGCTATATAATATACAACCTAAGATTAAACGAAAAGTAATAGTGGTAAGGCACCACTGACAACATCCTGAATTCTAATCTTATGGAATGATGCAAATCTTAAAATGGGGCAATTTTAATCTTAATCTTCATGTTCTGGTTCTTTTGTGGATGACCTTCCTTAATTCTTCTTATGATTCATCCTCAATAGGATACATACCAATGTGAAAATAAATTCCCTATAAAGGGACTTTCTTTTCTCTTTGGATACTTGAGATTTTTATTAAAATGCCTATTTATATAGACTTTCATAACTCTTCACTTCAAATACATTACATCAAAATTATAAAAAGAAAAATCTATACTCTCTTGGAGGGTTATCGTAACAATTAAAATAAATTATCCCAAGTTGTAATATATGAAAATATAAGTACTCATGCCAACCATATTTGGCTATGTTCTTATTTATTTAAGGGCAAAGTAGCTGAAGCATATGTAGTAATTATATATATAATTTATTTATTTTAGCCATCTTTTTAGCACTACAAGAGCATGGCCACCTACTTAAAACATCATAAGTATCAAAATTTCTCCTAACCTATGAGTAATCTATTGTCCATCACATCACAAAGATAATATAATAATTAAAAGCATCATCATAGTAATTATCATAGAAAATTAAGACAACCTCACACGTGCCACATGTAAATCATCACATCATATAAATAAAAATAAAATATCAATTTAACCTAAAGCTAAAAGTCATGTCCTAACAAATAATTCTATGTGTGTGTAGTAGGCTATGTGATCTTGGATATGTTCTATATTGGGTGATTAGTTCAAGTTATTTGTGATTTGATTTATTAAAGGCCAAAGGAGAATTTTCATTAAAGTTTAAATATTAGTGTCTTAACTTAAATTTTAATTAATTTATATGTTTATAAGTTTTAATGCTTAGGATAATATTCTCTAAAATTTAAGTTGAGTTAGTGAATTTTTGAATGTCCGGGGTTATCCTATCTGCTAGATAAAAGGGTTTGAAGTTGACTTTTAGAAAAAAAACTAATTTTTTGAGTCATAGTATTTTTATTAAATATAAGACTCAATGGGGAGTAATTAAACTTTGAGTTTACTAAATTTGGAGTTTCCTACATAAAGTTATGATTTTAGAAGTTTGGGACTAGTTATTACACTATTGTTGACCAAGGAGTTGACCTTTTTTATTTGGCTGATTTCTAGAATGTTCATATTTTTAATGAGAACTAGATTTAATTGGAGTTGAATGCTTTTTAGTTTACTCAATTTGTTTTTTTATAATTAGTTATGATTTTTGAAAGTTTGGGTATTTCATAAATTATTAAAATTTCTTAATTAAGGGAATTTTCTGAATTTTCATTTAAATGAAATCAAAACTTCTTGGGATCACCTCCAAAGGTCAGGAATGGCCTAAGAAAGTGTTTCCAATTGTTTGAGAAATTTCTGGCATTTTTAATAATTTTTAAATAATTAATTTAATTAAAGAGTGACTGTTAATCAAAGTTAAATTAGTGTTCAAATTATTGTTAAATTAAGGGGCATTTAATTTTTATTGATTAAGGATTTAATTTTATAGGTTTTGATATATTATTTGTAATTTTTGGATTTAGTTTGGATTTATTAAAATTTGTTGAAATTTTTTGGGTTTAATTAAAGGGGTAAATTAGGTTTAATTAAATAAGTGACTTAAATGGTCCTAAAAATTTCTATAAAATTTTAAGGGGTTTAAAATGTCACTAAATTTAAAATTTTCAAGTTTCATTTCATTTGGAGGTGTATCATAATCTCTAGAATTTCTCTATGTTATCTAGGTGGGTCCTTAATTATTATCCTTACGATGCCGCTAGGATGAATAGTTTCAAATCAAGGGTCACGACTAACCCTTGGGAAACATAGGTAAATGCAACACATAACCACAAGCCTTGTACTTAAAACTAGGAGAGCCTAGGCTAGGTGCTCGTGTATGCTAAATATATAAAATTAAAAAAGAATTAATAGGATTAATGATTTAATTAGTGAATAACTCGAGTCTAATTATTCACTACTCATTCCTCACGAATTATATTCACATGCTTAACATATGCTTAAAATTTCAAGGGATATCTCAATTTTTAAAGTTTTAAATATATATTTAATCTTAAAAATAAATTTTAAAACATACATATATTAACAAATATATATAAATATAAGTTATAAAATAAAATAATTAAAATAATTTAAAATGTTTTTGAGATATCCCCTCATCATTTCAAATAATCTAAAATAATTCAAAATAAAATTTTAATTTTGAAAATAATAAATACCATATTTAATTAAAAATAAAAATATCCTAGAACTACTAGATCTGAACCATTGATCATAAGATTAATAGTTCAGATCTTACAAAATGCCAAGGCTACGAAAACCAAACCCTAAAATGATATTCTGCCTCATTCTCTCAATAGGGTGGATCCAATCAAATAAAATTTTAAAAATATAATCTATACATGAAGAGCATTCATGGGGGACCATTATCGTGGTTTAAAATGCACTTAATGAAAAGTTATTTAAATCTAAGTGTTCTAGATTAGGGTTTGAAATTATGCTTAATCAAAATGTTGGATTCATGAGATCTTGGACTTGTTACACTTGTAGACTATCCACTCTCCTATTTGTAGAAGAAATAGTGATATGAAAAGCTTTAGATCAATGACAAATCAACTTAGGAGTTAAAGCTCAGTTCGGCGAAGATCTCTTTACTGGTGAGCTTTGACCAGGGGATTTAACTTGGGAGAGGTGGAGGGAGATCAAGGGAGCTCAGTGGAATAAGAATTCAGCTTGAGGAGGCTTAGGGAAAAAGTAATCAAGAGTCAAAGTAAAAGACCTCCCTAATGAAGCCTTAGACCCCTATTTATAGTTTAAACTTAATAATGGACAACTAGGATCGCTTCTAGGGTTAATTAAGAGGGATCTAAGCTTCCTTTACCATATTTTGGGTCAAGGGGAGGCTTGGATGAGTTTAAATGCTAAAGGGGTCATATATTTGACCCAAATAGGGCAAATTTGACAAAATAAGGGTTGGGTTAACCAATTCAAGTGTTGGCTAGGTCAACCTTGTCAATTAAATCCAAATTGATTAGGAGTTCAATTAAGGGGTGTGAAATTTATTGAGACTTAAATAAGGGTAATTTGGGCTAGTTTGTTCAACATGGGTTGACTTGGTTAACCCGTTCAACCTAGGACCTAGCTCTAGGCTCGACAAGCTTGGTTTGAGCCACTGAACCCAATGGGAGGGATCTTAGGGTCTGGCTTGGTCAGTTTGACCAAGTCAAACCCCTTGACCTAATTTAATGAAAAGTAAGGTCAAAAATATGCTTTTATATTAATAATAAAAAAGTTTAAAACATGTAATATATAAAAACTAAAACTTAGAGTATAAGATAGCTAGTGCTTAAAGCATAACTCTAACCATCACAATGCAATGGCTTTCATAGCCATAACTCCAATCATTACATCAGTATAAATATTATAATCCTTTACTTTACTAAAATCTTCCCCAAAGGAAAGACACACAATATAAATAAGATTAGCATTCACAAACGCACACACGCACACGCATGCACACGCACACACGCACACACACACACACACACACACACACACACACACACACTCACTCTCTCAATCTCTCTCTTAAACTAAAATATATAAATAATGAAGTCTCCTTATATGCATATTCAGAATTTCTTTTCCTTATTATTCTCATACACAAGATTTCAATCTATGAACATTAACCTTGAAGATGTGAAAAGCAAGCTTATATTGAATCTTTTTTGGCTCCATTAGGACATACTTTAATAATAGGAAAAAGGGCAGTCCATTCCAGATTTATGTTTTTCATGGTAATATTTCTTCCTATAATAAAAAGTAAGACATCTTGGCCAGAAAAAAAAATTTAATCTTGAACTTCACACCTCTGCATCTTCTTCATTTCTTCATTATAGATTTTTATTTCTTCATAATCTTCATTTTTGAATTTAATAAGTTTATCAACTATTGTAAGACTTTGGATGTTTAGAATAGAGAAGGAATCTTTATTCTTTAAGAGCACTTCACTTCTTTTTTAGGATGAATGCTTTTTTTCTGCCCACCCATTACTTCTAAGGTTTAAGAAAGGAAAGGAGGACACTCAACAATACTTCACTAAAGAAGAAATTTCATAGATAGAAAAGAAAACTTTCAACTTACCCTTTTTCTAATTTTCATGGGTGTTGTGGCGCTAAATTTTGAAATTTAAATCACAATGGCATGACTAAGCATAGCGACACTATAAGCAGTGTCACAACACTCCTTTCACTCTCTCAAGATTTTTTTAAACAAGAGAACTCACTAATGATCACTATTGTTAAATTTAATCTACCAAGCACATAAGAATAAAAAACTGGGTTATCTCCCATACAACACTAAGTTTATAAGCTTTAACCATACTTGCCTAGATTTATAAATTAAAATGGGGTACACTGTTGTAATTCTTTAAATAATTTTCACTAGGATCTTTTTCTTTTTTTTCTTTTGGGTTAATTTCATTATTGTTTGGCAAAATACCAAGAAATCTATTATTGACTAAAATTGCAAGTTGACTTAATTGGGTTTCTAAATTTTTAATAGAAGCGGATTGATTTTGCAATTGAATACCTAACTACATCACTACATCTTTCAATGATAATTTTTACTTTGGAACTAATTACTTTTATTAAATCTTGGAGTATATACAGATCTAGGATTAATAGTGGGTTGCTGATTGTTATTCTAATTTACTCTTTGATTATTTTGACTAGAATTTTATTGATTGTTACCCGTAATATTATTTGAATAATTAAAATTAGGATGGTTCCTCAAACCAAGATTATATGTAGTGAAGAATGTATTATTTTGTCTTTCATTCAAATTAGTATTTTCAGTTCCTTGCACATTACTATCTTCAATTAAATTTTGATCATTCAATTATATAGATGATTTAATTCCTAATCAAGAATTAACTCATATTATGCTCAATTTTTTAAAAATTATTATAACTTGTGTAATCAATAATGATAAAATAGTATATTCATAAATCCTACTACTCTTTTAGGATTTACCCTATTAGTAGGCCATAAAAAATTATTTTAGCTATTTTCTCTATTAATACATATTCTTTCTCAAATGACTTATACATTAATAATCGTCCAACTATAGCATCTATGATTGCTCTAAGATATCATACTAATCTATTATAAAATGTTTGAATAACCAATTAATCAAGTAATGAATGGTGAAGGCATTTTCTAAATATTTCCTTAAATCTCTCTCAATTCTTATAAATTGATTCTCCTTCAAACTGACAAAAGAAGTGATATTATTTCTAAGTTTGGATGTTCTAGAGGGTGGAAAATACTTAGTAAGAAACTTATGACCTAACTCATTCCAAGTGGTTATAGAACCTAGGGGTAAGGAATTCAACAGCATCTTAGCTTTATCTCTTAGAGAAAATCAGAATAATCTAAGTTTAATAGTATCATCACTAACACCAATCTTCTTAAATATTATATAATTTTTTAAGAAACTTGCTAAGTGTAAATCAGGATCTTCAACAATAGTTCCCCTAAATTGAAAACTTTGAACCAATTGATTTATGGCTTGTTTTAATTCATAATTATTAGCTTGGATCATAGGTCTATTAATGTTTTGATGAATTACATCTACTAAAGGGTTAGAATAATCCCTAAGAGGTCTAGAATGATCTTAATCTAATATAAGGATTCTTTCAATTTTAGAGTCAAACAATAAAGGTTCCTTTCAATTTTTATAATGCATCCAACCATACATCTGTAATCAACAAACAAAAAAAAAATTAAATAATAGATAAAATTAGGTTTAACTATATAATTAATTTAATAATATAATAAAAATTATACAAAATAAAATACTTCCCCAATAATGGCACAAAAAATTTTGATGGGAGTTATGGAGTTAACTTTTAAATTGTATAAAAATATAGGGCTCTTTCACCCCTAAAAAATGCTTAATTTTTTTTTATATTAGACATAACAAATCCTGCTTAGTATATGCAAGTATAAATGTCAAATCAAATACTCAAGTGATAGAGTAAAGTGTTGAACCCATTAAGAATTATATTTATATGCAACAAACTACTATCGTTTACTCTAATTGAAATAATTATCCAACAAAAAAAAATTTATGTAGATTCTATTATTGAATAAGATAATAAAAATATTGGATATAATATTTAATAAAAGTATTTTTTATTGATGAGTCTCAATTTCATATTTTTCCTAATGAGACTCTTAATTAGAGATGTGATTCAGATTATATACATCCCTTAATCTCTATTGACCTTGTATGGGTGAAAAAAAATATCTGCTAACCTCCTATAGTTTTGGTATCTCCTTAAGAACATTGAATATTTTACATTCTATATTTAGGCATGCAAACAACATATCTCAATATTCCTGGTTATTCTTAGATTCCTCTATTGATGCCTCTATTGAGGCTATACATCACATTATATTTTATCTACACATATGATCACTATGTGTATTAAATTAAGAACAATATAATATTGAAAACATCATCTAATATTTATAGAATAAGAGTCTTCATTAGTATTTAACATGCACTTTATATTATTAATCCAAAATAAAAGAACTAATCAGACATTGAATAAATGATAAGCAAACTCATTAAAGAATGAAAATATAAGAGAGTGATACCACTTGAATAAATCAAAGTATCTCCTCTACACTTCTTCTCTCTTAAATTTTAGAGTTGCTTCAAGAAAAGTAGGCTAAACACTCCAAATTATTATAAATTTCACTTCCCTTGCCTCACTTAGATTTTACTCTAAGAGAAAATTAGAAAAGTACTTATAAAAAAAGTACAAAATTTTATTCAAGTGCTTGAACTCCCAAATAAACATCATATTATAACTATTTATAGGAAAACACAAAAAAGGGAAATTGGCATTGTGACACTTGAAGGAGGGGTGCTACAGTGCCCTTGAAGTAAATAAGCACATCGATGAAGTTACTAGATGTGCGTGAAAAACTTGTTGCAATAAAAATCCTAAACAAGAATTCTAATATTATTTTTTTTGTTTTTAAATTTTTAACAAGAAAATTTTAACTAATGCGGAAGCAATTATTTGAACACAATTTGCAACAATGAAATTCTTTTTATTTCACAATTATCACCAAGCAAATATAATGAAAATAAAGTGCAAGCAAAAAATAAAAAGCGATAAGGAAAAAATCACACCAGAGTTTTATAATGGTTCGGTCAAACCATGACCTACGTCCACTCCCCGGAGTCCTCCACTCTGGAAATTTCACTACAAAACTATAGTTCTCCTTTTGCCCCCCTCGGTAAGGCGGAGAAGCCCTTACAAGACTCACTTTCACCAACCCGGTGTGGTGGAGTGCCAAGCGCTTTTCTCACCCTCATGGCGGCGACAACATACCTTCTCATTTTTCTCCCTCCTGGAGAAGGCAGGGTACCTTCGAGGACACGGATGTAGAAGGTTCTCCCCCTTAGAGAGCCTCCTGTAAGTTCTTCTCGGGCCACAGAAGGAGTAAGATGCAGCAAGAATGGAGCAACTGTGTGATCTCCCTCACACTACTTCTCCCTTACCAAGCTCACCCTCTCCTTCCTCTCTCAACCCTAAAAACTTCTCAAGAGCTCTCTCCCAAGGATTCCCTCTCTAATCACGTTCCCCTCTCTCAATTTTTTCTTCTTTTAAAAAAAAATTACTATTTTGATACTTAAAACAGGCTCCAAAATCCTTGAAAATTTCAAAGTAACTGTTACTATCATATAGTACGATTCCCTATTGTATAATATGATTAGTATAAACAGGCTTCATTCTGGTACGAGGGTTTACGAATAGTTCAAAAACTTATGAATAAAATCATACAATACGATAAAACTTTGTACCGTACGATCATCAAATCCTTCTGTTCATATAGGATGATAGTCGGGATGATCAAAACTCATATCTGTGCATCGTAGGGTACGATCTACGTCATACAGTATGATTAAGCCAAATCCAGGGATCATCTAGGATGATCTCCGGGATGATCAAAGTCCGCCTTTGTTCATCATTTAGTACAAACATGTTCATATAGTACGATGATCAATTATATATTAGTCCTTGAGTTATTCCACTAATCACGGGTTAATTTAAGTAAGTATTCAAATAAAATTATATAGTATGAATGTATTCGTATAATATGAAAGGCTAATAAAACTTACTTAAACTAATATGGCGGCTAGGGTTTTTGGATTAGTGAGACTTCATATAATACGATATAAAGTCATATAGTACGATCAATAGAAAAAAAACTTCATTTTTTTCTTTTAAAACCCTCTCCCCCTGTGTGTGTGCATGGTTTCTCAGGTTTACATGCAGTTTGTGGCCAGACTCAAGAAAACAGAAAAAGAAAAAGAAAAAATAAATAAATAAAAAATTACATTGTTTCAGACTCACACTCCTACTCTACCCAGTCTTGAGTCCTGTTGTCCTGAGTAACTTGTGATCTTCATGAAATGTTAGTACTCATAGATAATAGCAGAAATCAAAAGATATTCAATGAATAGTAGTTAAGATGACATTATTTGTCATCATCAAAATCTCAAACTCGGGGTCATGGATTGTAACAATCTCCCCCTTTTTGATGATTTCAAATAATGTTTGTTATAGGCAAATTTGAATGGCATTTTTGTTTTTCTTTTTTTGTGTTTTTTTTTAAATGAAATACAATACGAAATAGGCAAGAAAAAAAAAAAGAAATGTATTCTATTGAAACATAAGGAAACATACGCATAAGCAAGCTACAACAGACTTTTCCCCCTTTTGACATCACCAAAAAGAGGAGCAAACAACACTAAGAAAAAAGTACAACACATATACACTTCAGTAAGGAGGATCCTAATTACTTGGAGGTGGAGGTGGTGGGTGCTGAAAGTACTGATGGAGGGACGCAAATTGTTGATCTATTGAGGAAAAATGTTCCCCAAACCACCGCATGTCGTCATCGTGTTGCTGATGTTATTCTTGTATGTGTGTGTGTCAAGATGACTCTAAAGTTGGTCGAAGAATTTGACCAAATCATCGTGAGGGTAGGCTAGTGTAGGTGCTCGAGGTGCTGCTTGCCGTTGTAGTCGAGCAGGAGCTGCTGCTGGGGGTGTGTCTCCTTCTTCTTCATCAAAATTTGGTTCATCTGGCTCTGGCCCCTGATGCAACAAAATACGCAAGGAATCATCCATATAGAAAGTAGGTAGGTTATCGGGTTCACTAGGATATGTTAATTGATATTTATTTTGAAGAATGTACCCGATAATGTGGCTAAGGGCTATGTTTTGTTTTTTATGGGTGGTAAGAAGGCGAATTAGGGTCATATTTCAAATGTAGTCAATAATCAAATATGCCTCATCGAATTTGGTGTTGGACATGATAAGATAGGTAGTGACAAATAAATTAGGGGTCATGCAAATTTGATCGCCAGCTTTGGGTACTATAGAGGTTCTAAGTACATGTTGAATGATTCTGGCATTTCAATTGAGGGATTGGACGAGTGGCTGGTGTTGATAGAAGGCTACATTCCTAAGGATATGATTGACATCACTACAGTCGAATTCATTTGTGAGAAAGGAATGAACCCTAGGCCCTTCAGTGGATAACCCAATGTATTGGGTGATGTTAGCTTTGGCGATTTCTATGTTTTGGTGGCAGACAAAAGAGTTGGAAGTCAAAGTGTTGATGGTGTAGGTAAGGTTGGCTAGAAATTCGAGTACGAGTTTTGAATTGTAGGGGAAAGTTAGGGTAAGGAGAAATTGAAAAGTGGTGGATGCAATGAGGTTCATTACCTTAAAATTTAAAGCTGCCTAATTGAGCATTCAGGATTGTGTAATCTTGCAGGCTTTGAACTTGTGATAGGCATCTTCATTTTTAGCATTTAGGAAATGAGCGCTGTAACGACGAGAGGAAGATGAGCTTCCCTTGACGAGACAGCCGCGCTTGCTAGAGCTCGACATTATGTAAGGGCTGAGTGAAGGTGAGGAAGTGAGTGTGAGTGAAGTGATCTGCAAATGAAGCCTATTCATAAAATTTTCCATAAATCGTACAGTACGATCTAGTATCGTATAATATAATGTGGCAATAATTATTCTGACGTATCGGTTCGTGAAAAGGTGGTCAACTCGTACAGTACGATGTGTATCGTACAATACGATCATAAGGATTTCGATCGTCGAAAGGGTCGTCGGTATGACCCTTGACAAAAAGTTTCATACAGTACGAACATGTGTACCGTATAGTACAAATGATAATTATATTGTACCAGTTACTTTAAGTCGTATGAAACTTTTCGTACCTACTTTAAGTATCAAAATAGTAATGTTTTTTAAAAAAGAAAATAAAAAAAAAAATAAAAAATTACATTATTTCAGACTCACACTCCTATTCTACCAAGTCTTGAGTCTTCCTATTATCCTGAGTAACTTGTGATCTTCCTGAAATGTTAGTACTTACTGACAATAGCAAAAATCAAAAGATATTCAATGAATAGTAGTTAAGATGACATTATTTGCATCATCAAAATCTCAAACTCGGGGTCATGGATTGCAACATTCGACTCAAACATTATTGCCCTGTCATGCTGCTTGTTAACATGGATATGATACTTAGTGAACCATTTTTCTATTCACTGAGTGAATGTGCCTCATCAAAGTTACAATAGCAACGCCGTGGAGTTTTTGACATTCGAGAGCTGCGACACATGAGTGGCAAAAAATGGCGCCAAGGCAAGAGAAATTTTCGCACCATAGCATTTAGGAACAGAGAGATTGGTGCTACCCATATGATTTTTTAATGACATAGCGCTAGTAATGCTATGACCTTGGTTGTATTAATGTCACATTGCTTGTAAACAAATAACTCAGAATTTCAATGTCTAATTTGTTGCGCCTCAGCGGTATTGAAGGTGGCACTACATCATTGTTTAGTCGAACGCTGTGGCATTGTTTGGTCCTTAGAAATTTTGTCCTTTTTTTAGTTTTATCTACATAAAAATTACTAAAACAACATATTTTTAATGAAATTAAAATACATAAAATTATATATAATTTGCACTTATCAAAGACCCAAGAAAAAGTTGAGTTCTAATATCTTGCTTATTTTAAATTATTTAGACATTATACATGAGAACTAATGAAACAAGATTTATTTATACTTCCAAAAAACATATCATCCACATAAATTTCCATAATGATTAATTCATAATCTATGTTTTTTAAGGATTAGGGTTGTGTCTACTCTACTCTATCTAAATACATGGTTAATTAGAAAATTACATAACCTATCTTATAAAGCCCTTAGAGCCTATTTTAAATCATATAAAACATTCTTTAATTTAAACATATGATCAAGAGGATCTAGGCTCTAGAAACCAAGGGTTATTCTACAACATCTTGTTCAATAAATCCATTCAAAAAGGGACTCTTAACATCCATTTGAAAACGTTTAAAGTACTTAAAACTAGTATATGCAAGGGGCAACCTAACAGACTCTAGTCTTTCTATACGTGAAAAAGAGACCTCAAAATCTATCCCCTCAACTTATTTGTTCCCTTGTGTAACTAACCTACCTTTTTTTTTCCAAAGATCCATCTAGTTCTAATCACATTCTAATCTTGGGGTCTAAGCAATAACTCCCAAACACCATTCCAAGTGAATTGATTTAACACTTCTTCCAAGGAGATAATCCAAAAGTGATATTTTAAAACTTCTTATATATTCTTAGGTTCAATCTCAGAGAGGAAAATTTAATGATTAATCACTTCCTTATAGTGTCTTCTAGTTCTAATAGCTTGAGAGAGATCTCCCATAATCAAGTATTTAGGATGATTCTTATTAAATCTCCCTTCCTTGAGAAATGAATCATGAACACCATCTTCATAGTTAGTTGTTATAAAATCCTCTACCGCTTCATCAACTATATCTCTACCATGATTAATTAAATTTTTGTCAAATATTACAAGCGTAGATTCTTCTACAAACATTTTTGTTTTATTAAATATTTTAAATGAACTCCCTTTCAAGGAATTCCAAGAAAAATACCTTTATTAGATTTACTATCAAATTTTCCTTAAGGTTCTTTACCATTATTTAAGATAAAACACTTACATCCAAACACATGAAAATAATCAATTTTAGGTTTCTTACAAAATAATAATTCATAGAGGGTTTTATTTAGAATTGGTCTTAAATAAATTGTATTCATAACATAAAATGCAATATTAACAAATTCCGCCTAAAGATATTTAGGTAAGTTAAAATTATCTAACATAGCTTTACTCAATTCAGTTAAAGTTCTATTCTTTCATTCAACAACTTCATTCTGTTGGGGAGTCCTATGAGGTGAAAAGTTATATTTTATTACAAGTTCATCACAAAACTCCTCAAATTATCTGCTTTCAAATTCACCTTTATGATCAAATTGAATTTTATTAATTAGATGTACTCTATCAATTTTAATATATTTAGCAAATTTTCAAAAGAATTTAAAAGCATATTTTTTATTAGTTAGAAACATAACTGAAGTGAGCCTTAAAAAGTCATAAACAATTATAAATCCAAAGTGTTGTCTACCTAGGATAGAAATGCTAATAGGTTGAAATAAACCCATATGCAAAAGTTTTAATGGTATATAAAAAGAAACCCCCTTTTTTGTTTTTGAAAGACTGTTTAGAATGTTTTACCACGGATGCATGCATCACAAGCATAATCAAAAAGAAATTTAATATTAGGCTAGCGCGCCTTTACTAAATCAAGTTTTGTAATTTTATTTAAAGTATGCATATTTATGTGACACGATCTCTTATGCCATAACCAAACATTAGATGAATTGTGAATACTTTTGATATGAGTAGGTAGAAATAATAAGAATAGTGTTAGGAAAGAGGAAATAAATAATTTGGATAATTGGATTATCATTTAAGCTTCAAGGCTAGTATTGATGGTATGAAGATGATTAATTATATTTTGAACATTATTGGATGGATTAGATAAACTCAACAAAGAATTTTTTTTTCTTAGGAAAATTTTGGGGCATAGCCCTTTTAATAAATTATGATGAAAAAGTAATTATAATATAAGAAAACAAAATAAAAGGCTGAGAACCTCAGCAAAAATAGAAAAATGCTCCCAAGGAACACCAAAAAGACTAACTCAAATTGCCATGAAAGAAGGCAAAGTGAGTAGTAGTCAAAAATAGGACTCAGAAAAAGTGGCCAATGAACCCGTAGAAGACATCTGGATTCAGATGTAAGTTGTAGTAGCAGTTAGTGACAAAGCAAAACTGAAAGAGCTACGGCTGCCGCAGGGCCACCAAAGTGAAGAAGGTCGGCACAAGGACCTCTAGGAGAGCCAACAGATACATATAGCCTACCAAGATAGGCAATCCATAAGCTTCATAGTGGTTTCCGCAAGTGCCTTCCATACAATAAGATGGCAGGGGAAGGGCTACACTCATCATCGTCCAACACCCAAAATTCCAAAAAAAAAAGCTGGATAGCAATCGTATACAAAACCTAAAAAATCCACAAAAGAATCAGGAAAAAAATTAGAAAATTGCATTTTAATTTATTCAAAATGCTTCCACCCCAAGATTTTGTATCTAACTGCATTCTTGATGATAAAGGTAATAGAGTGAGGATCTCCCATTTTCTAGAGAATGCTCTCCTATTTCTTTCCCTTCATAGGTGATAAATGGTGCAACAAATAACCAAGAAAGTAAACCTTTCTCCCAAAGATTGAGCAAAAGGGAATGCTCAAGAAAATCAAAAACATGCAGCACATTTAACCTAAGCAGAAAAGAACTCAGTGAGGGAATAGGAGCAGAGATCACCATAAATGAGTAATCACAATCAAAACATATGTGGCTATGAGATTTATGCGCAGAATTGAAAAACTTGCATTCTAACTTAGCTTAAATTGATCTCTTAAGAAGTAAGTCAGCTGTTTTAAGCTTCCCGAGAATAGTCATCTAGGAAAAAAATATAGAAATGAAGGCAATGCTGCTTATGCCATATAAAATTGAACCAAGGCACCCTTTAAAAATTTGAATACAAATGAGCATTAAAGTTCTTAAAAGCTGGATTATTGGAGCTGTCCCAAGCAATTATTGGTTGCTCCAAAATAGGAATAGAGGAGACCATGTCACATAAATGCTCTGGAATAAAATCAGGAAGAGCCCATTGATTTCCTGACATAAAATCATTAACTAACATCCTAGAGGGAAGAGAGGTGGATTTCCAAGCGATCAAGTGAATTTTCTTCCCCTTAATATCTTCATGAGATAAGAACCTTGAGAAGAGCTTAGAAATGCCTTTACAAATAGCTTTAGGTATGATGGATCCTCTAATCCAATAAGCTAGAGTATTGGCAATATTAAACTTCTGGAATTCTACCCTAGCTGCAAAGAAATAAATTTTACTTTTCAACCTTCAAGTAGAGATATAATATTGATTAGTAGGGGTTAGAAGTTAGAAAATTTAAGAGCCTTATAAGATATGGGAAGCCCCAAAAAGTGTAATATATTTTCGATATAGGAGATGTTTAGAATGTCACAAATATCAGAGATCAGTTGATGATCGAGCAGCATTTTTAGATAAAAGAATGTTGCTTTTGGAAATGGTGAGATTAATAGAGAGACTCGAGGCATTGGAAAATTGGATAAGAGCATCATTAAGGGAGGAAGCATTGGAAGCAGAGGCCACCCCAAATACAAGCAAGTCATCTGCATATAATAGGTGGTTAAGGTTAAGCCCATTAGACTCAACTCCTTTAAATAGAGTTAGAGGAAGCGAGGATATCAAGGTGCAAGATAAAGCATCTAATTACAATACAAGAAAGCAAAGGGGACAATGGGCAACCTTGACAGAGGTCTGAGGTTGAGTTGAAGAAGCTTTCTAGAGAAATATTAAGACAAATGGAGAAATGAACATTCGAAATGCAACCCTTTATCCATATGATAAATATCTC
Source organism: Dendrobium catenatum (assembly GCF_001605985.2). Lineage (NCBI taxonomy): Eukaryota > Viridiplantae > Streptophyta > Magnoliopsida > Asparagales > Orchidaceae > Dendrobium > Dendrobium catenatum. Next base: position 620,112 of record NW_021320010.1, on the reverse strand, counting down.
AGGAAACTTTTCGCATGATCCTATTAAGGAGGATAACACGAGAAACTGAGTCTAAGGATTTCCTAATATCAAGCTTGGCACAAAAAATTTCATGGAGCATTTAAAGTTCTTAAGAATCTCAGTGGTGAGAATAATGTTATTTGACGAGCATGTTTTATGAATGAAACCAGCCTGATTATCGTGGAAGATAGTGGGAAGAATGTGCTTGTGCTTGTTAGCTAGAAGTTACCCACAATCTTGTAAAAAATATTACTAAGAGATATGGGTCTAAAAATAGAAATGGAAGAAGCATGTGAGGTCTTGGGAATTGAAGTAATAATCGTAGTCTTTACAACCTTAGGTAACTAGCCGAAGCTAAAAAAATGTTGAATAGCATTGTACACATGGAAACCAATGAGATGTCAAGATAGTTTAAAAAACTCAAAAGTAAAATTGTCCGGGCTCGGAGCAGAGATAGAGGGCCCCTAGAAAAGAATAGCCTTAATGTCATCAAATGAGAAGGGAGCCACCAAGGAATTCATTAACTCCGTGGGAACTAAATTACCCTCAGGAATGCAGTATTTGCTTTCATTTGCCAACTGAGGAGCATTAAGGATAGTTTGAAAGTGATGAATGAAAGTAGCAACAATATTAAAAGGGTCCGTTAGGGTGGTCCCTTGTGGGGTGACAACTTCCTTTAAAAAGTTTTTGCTCTTCCTAGATCTGATCTTAGTAATGAGAAAACCAATATCATCTTCTCCTTGA